>NW_028185661.1:389886-473404 GCF_003343005.1 Rhea americana
TTTTTGGTAAACTTATGTAAATATATCCCACAGGGTGAAAGCAAAGTTCTTATTTGCAAAGCTGTCTCAAGGAGAGACTGCTCACACAAATTACACAATACAGTTTTTCTTCAAAGACTGTAATTTATTCACTTAGAAAAAGAACTTGCTTCTGTATGTTATAAACTAGCTGATCCTACTTTTAAAACAGCAGAGAGATGTAGAAGTATTAAGTGAAAATATCAGTCTATTCAGATTTCATTTTGTGTAGAAAGCATACAGCAGCATGCATCAAAAAACTGACCCCCTAAAAGTCCTATGTGCATGCAACCATGTTTTAGTATATCATTTGTTTTTTAGCAATGAAATAAATGAAAATATTTGGTTTCAGTGTATTGAGAAAAGATATTGAGAAATGATGAAAATAGAGGAAAAATGGACATCTCACTTTAAATAGAAAGTATTTGCACAACAGCATTAAAATGACCAACTCACTCATGGAACCAAAAATCAAAGATGTGTGCTGGGCACAGATTTTATGCAGGGATCATAGATTATGTCTTTCAATATTAATTGCTTAGGGAGAAAAAGCCTCATTATAATGGAAAGGACAAATATCACAACCTTAGTGTTGTCGTAGATCTTAAAAGGCTTGACAATGGCAACAGATCATGTTCATAATGACATTCTTCAGACATAGTAGTATTTAGTGCAGATACCATTGTAAAAGAAATAGAGGAGCACTTCATCAGACAGAAAATATGAATTCTCTAATAAGTTAGTTTCTTTCAGGTCAAGTAAAGCTTAAGGACATTTTTCTGCTTGCTGTTCCCTATTAGAATTTTATCATACTATTGTCCATGCAAGGACAGGCTATCTAGATTTAGAAATGTCTATGTACTTTCTTATGCAGGTGGTACAAATCATCACTTCTGTCAATGATATGGGAAATAAGTTTTATATATATATGTTTACTATTAACAGAATACAATTAAAAAAAATCTTTTTTTTTCTGAATTGGACATTCTACTGTACTGATAAAAAAGGTCAAGAAAGAAAAGAAGACTGGTCTTTTTTGGTAAACCATAAGATGGAAGTCATCCAAAGATAACATTTGCATGGTAATTGAGACAATTGATGAGGCAATAAGCCAAATAGATACAAAAAAAGGTTGCTGCATCTATGAGTGAATTACCTGGCATGTTTGTTTTCTGAGTCAAATATATGTGCACCTCTCCTGAATGTCTTCAGAAAAAGTACTTTAAAAGACAAAGGAAAATACTGACTAACATACTGCATTGTTATAAATTCTATCTTTCTGTCTCTTTGTCCCAGTCACTTCAATCGGACCGTCACAACATTTCCATAACTTTGTCATTATTGTACACAAGTAGAGTATCAGAGATGAAAGAACAGATAGAAATAAGATGACTGCAGAGTATGCATATCATTTGGTCATGTCAGTAGTTTCTAATTAACTTATCCCATGCCCTGCTGCTACACAGTACATGTCATACATACAGCCCGGTGATAAGCTGTTCATCAAATATTCCATAGAAATTAACCGTGGCTTCTTAAACCACAGACTTGACTAGCTTGAAAATAGACTAATGTGAATAATTAGTTTCTTACTCTGATACAATTACTCTTACGCGCTTTGGTAACCACCCAAAATACTGTAAGCTACACTCTACATGATTTGCTAGATCTCAGTGTTTCTTTCACTTCTGCCACCTACTATAACACATCAGTATGTTGAATATGGAACTCTTATACTGACTAGTCTTTCCTTTATCATTTAATTGGGGTCTTAAAATTACTGTGAACAGGACAGCTAGGATAGTTGCCTTTATATGGATGACAGCCTCTTAAAATCTCACTGTGATCGTGCTCTGTGTGGTTGTGCCTGAGGGGAGAGCAGGGAGCTGTGCATTGGGACTCAGCTCTGTAGGCATTCAAGGTTCTGCCAGGCAGGTTTGTTCCTTTCCATCTAGCACCTCATCGTGTGTAACTAAAGTTGTACAATGAGGTACAATGAGTTTCTCACAAATGTTTCCATTGGGCAATGTTAATTCTGTAGACTGAAAATTGTGGGTAGGCTGTACCAATTGCGTCAGGTCTCTGAGGGAGGTGAGTCACTGGGAACCAGCATGCTGCAGACCAGGGATCTCTACCTCCTCAGTAGCTGTGGAGCTAAGGACACAAGCAGCCACAACTCTGTTTTGCATTTTCCCAAAGAGAAATTTTTAAATGTAAACTTTTTATGTATTCAACTCTTCTTTCACGTTTTGAATAACTTTTTTTCCACTTTTTTGGAAAATTTTCTCAAGGTATGCCTCCAGTGATTGATTGAAGCCACTGAATAGCTGAGTTTAAGAGCATAGTTTACACACAATTTCAATTAAATTGCGTATGTGCAGTGGCAGAGTTTGTGGAAAGTCTGTCACATCTGGAACTGCAACTCTGTGGCAGTGTTTTAGTGTTGGAGCTAGACAAAAATGCTTTATATTTGTGAGTCAAAAAACGTCTCAACTTCCACTTCATTATTAAAAAAGAAAAGAAGAAAAAAACCCTTACCACTTCAGATTTTCACAATGATTCTCAAAAGGACATTAATATCAAAATTTTTCAAAAAGGATGGAGATACCATTTTTTCTATTAATTTGACTTTGTCTACTTCAAAAAAGTAGGCACGATCGTCTAAAGATGTGCACATGTGGGTAGTAAATAATGAGTTATTCCCTGCTGTTAAAATACAGCCAGAAGATTTTTAATATGGTCAGGTTGTATTCTGAAGGAAGATTTTGCTTTGATAGTCACGTACGCTCTGGGCCTTCTCTGCCAGAGGGCTCCTTTGCAAGCACGACGCTCATTCATTATCGTTAGAGAGAAGCATTGCCAACTAGGCTGACGATGGCTTCTGAGGCGACATCAAATGACTTAGAGATTAGGAGTAAATCAGCAGCAAACAAAAAGCTTTAATAAAAGCAACATTTCCTCTCACGAATGGGCTGCAACATTATGGAATCTGGAGTCTCTGAATCAAATTTGGTTCTCGTGGTTGACTGAAGGGAGAGTTTGGGGAACTGAAGGATTAGCTGAGGTAAATGCACTCATGAGTTGATTACTTAGATTGTATTCCCTCATAATTGGGTTTTCATTCGATGCAGGATGTCACCCAGCTCCCACTGAAGTCAGAGGAAAGACTCCCTTTGAATTCAGCTGCGGTCAGATCAGACTCTGGGTGTAAGGCACTGACACCTACTTCAGCTGTCAAAAACTTCAGTTCCTGTCATGCGAATGACAAGAGATAAAGTAGAATTTAAAGACTGAGAAGGAAATTTAAATATATTTCAACATTTGCTGCATTTGGAAGCTGAAATACTGCCAGCAATTTGATGTGTGTTTTCACATGCTGTACAAGCTTACGTTTTTGTTTGTTTTTCACAATAGAGCAATAATCAACAGACTCTAGCCTTAGACTCGGGCGCTGAAAATTTTTTCGCTTTCTACTTTTCGACCATGTGGAGCTCTGGCTTTGTACATTTGGCATTTCATTCATATCTCATCACAACATAATTATTCAGATATTGGCCTTTGAAATATTACTAATAATGTATCCTGGCATTTATGATGACGTGTTTTTGCCTCATTTGCCTCTCTTCCTTCTTATTTAATATTAAAACAGTAGTAACTTGTGCCCACTGACCTCATTGTTCTGGGAACTACATGCAGATACATGTGTATGCACATGTCTTGTTATAAATACAAAGCACAGTAAGACAATTTATGCACCTGAGATTTCACAATGAATGTATGAGATGAAAAAAACAGTAGACCCAGCTCAAAGACAGATGAAGCACAGTGTGTTACAATTTAATTATTTTACTCAATTTTAGACAAAAAAAAATGCAGATGCTTTTTTTTTATAAGCAGGTATAACATCTTTCAAAGAGGTACATTGCTGCTATCATCTGTTGATTAACAGAAAAATTAGGAAATCAGTTTATTTTCCAGAAGTTTACAAACTCTGAATGAGGAATCAGACATTATGGAGTTTTTAACAACATACTAGACAAAGAGTCACGTACTGATCATCAATGTAGCAGTAAGTTAAGGTCAAAAAAATAAATTAGACAATGAGATGAACTTCTGCTGTCCTTTGCTGTAAAACAGAGGACAGAAACAGAGTAACTAAGATGACGTTAGCTCCTAAATTTCTCTTGTAGTAGAACTGCATTGATAAAGCTGTTCTCCTTGCTTTGAAAAGGTAGTGGTAGCTCCCTGCATAATACGCTTTCTCAATTTGCATGCAGATTACATTGACCTATTTCCCACAGGAAGTTGAGAGTGTAATTCTTTGTGCGCAAAATTTGGGGATTCCTGTGGTATCGTATGTAAGGGAGCAACAGTGGTGCTGTGGGGCTTTGGAAGCCCGTCAGAATGCTGTGAGCCTTCAGGCTGCTGCTAGTCCCTTTCATTAAAATTAGATAAATATGTACTTCTAACCACGATATACTGCTAAGGCAAGAAACAAGACAAGATAGGTAATCTGTTGCTTAAATCTATGGCATGTGTCCCTGTTGCATCTTCCTCTGGAGTTCTGAAATAGCCAGTAGCCAAAATTTATATGAAAAGAAAAATTAGCTCAGAGCTATTAACATTGCTAATGCCATATCACTAAGGTGAAGGTTGTCACTGCCAATTTAATACTGTACATTTTCAACCACAGAAGAATTGCTGAAACTTCATCTCCAAATAATCCTTATTTGGGAGAACAAAAATAATTCAGGGTACTAGTAATAAATTTTGTGGAATCCAAAATAAGAAGATAGCTTTTTTTAAAGAAACTCTGAAACTAGTAGTCCGGATACTATTTTTCAAAAATTCTATGGCATTCTTGTTTCTGTCTGGAGTAAACCCAGAAAGGATTAGAAATATCAGAGGACTTGGCCTCCTGCCAGCAGGGAACTTATTAAGAACAACACTTTATTGTGCTCACATACATGGACAGCTTTCCTTTGGTCTTCTAAATTATGTTTAGAGACAGATTGATTTAAAATGCTTTCTTTATAAACTAATGGTAGGAAGTCTATTTCATTTGGCCAAAAAACTGTGTGTGTGGGAGGAAGCGAGGAATCTTGTAAAGTATGGAGACCAAAGTATTGTGCACAGGGACCACACTTTAATGAACGAATAAGCAAAAGTTTAAAGCCTTTAAGGCCTTTCTTAGACTGGGTATGGAGCTGTCAGCATTGTCAGTGCAATTTATTCACACGGTTCAAGTGCTTATGAAAGCTACTGAGCAGCCTGATCTATAAGTGATTGAACAGACAATACTCCAGAGCTTTGAATACAAATAAAAAGCCACTATTTCAGGCTCCATGCATCACAACTGGTGCTTTCTAGGAACACTGCCAGTCTAAATAAAACAGTCTCGCTGTAATTTTATACAACAGTTGAAAAGAAGACTAAAGCTACATCATGCCCTTCATAAATGCTTCTCTCCCATATTTTTACTTCACCAAGTGATAATTTGACTTGATGATATGCATGCCAGGTTTAATTAATCTTTCGTATTCTGCTTTCCATTAACTATTATACTTTTCATTTTTAGCTATTATGCTACTAAATTTCTGTCTAATGCCAAATTTTTAGGTGCCTCATTTACCAACTGTTTTGAAAAAAATAACATCTCCTAGCCTAGGTGTTTTAATCCATTACACATGCAGGAAGGATATGTGGTAACCAAGACAGTTCTTCCGCAGAGTCTGACCATGATTTCACAGCATAACGCATGTGGACATATTCTTCAAGGCTGAAACTAAGATACTAATGCTCATCATCATACATCTGTGAGGGGCTTATAGCACCTTTGCTTGAGGTGAGAGGTAGAAGGAGCCACTGAGTGGCAGATTTTCAGCCCCTTGTTCACGTTGAAAAAACAAAGCTCTGAATCACACAGAATTTAGTCTTTCTATAGCACCTTTCTGGCCAGGAGAGCCCAGCCAGCAAGATTTTATCAAAAAGTGTGTGGAAGATATTAACTTGGTGGATGACACCAACAGTCTGACAGTGAATTAATTTAATGTATTATGGAAGCTTTTCTTTGGAATGTCCCCTTATGAATGCTATTTTTTCTTTCAATAAGTATGCTGGTATGCTTAGATAAATTTCTACTGAATTTAATAGATTTCCTGATTGCAGGCTGTATAAGGTTCTTTTGCTCATTTCTTTTTTAAGGGTAAGATTTTGTATTTATTTAGTGTCATGTAAATCTGCATTTTCGCTATTAAAGAATAATATGTCTGGATAATAGACTCTTTAGAAAAGTATTTTAATTCCAGTATCTCATACATTCCAAATCACTACGGTCTAACTAGTTGCATATATATTCTCGTCTTGTATACAGGTTTCTGAAATAAACAGTTTAATATGTGAAATCATTTATGATCATACACTGACAAAACCTATACATTTTAAAATGTTTGCTTTTAAAAACTGCTTTAAAATAGCACCTGTTCTTTCCAATAGCAATCCCCAGCATTCAAGAATGATGGCACTGGCTTAAAAATTATGAGCTGAAAAGCATATGTAAATTGTACACTGTTTTTATTTGAGTTTTGAGCTTTTAAGATTCACATTTTCAAGCTTTTTTTTTTTTTTTTTTTTTTGAACACACAAGTGTGGATTATTCTTTTTATTTTAACAAAATAAGGAGATGAGAAGAGATAACCATAATAACATGACTCCAGAAGCAGAAAACAACAGTTCTTATGAGGCTAAGATATAATCATGAAAATTTGCTCTGTTGGATTCTCCCAAAAGGCTGTTTTTTATTATGATGCTGAAACAATATTATTTAACTGTAACAGAAATGTAGTTTTCTTTGTAAAACAGATTAAGCTGAAATTGGCTTCCATTAAAGTAAGCAATGAACATCAAGACTTACTGACATGAGAGTTAATATTTTGCTGAGGTAAAGCCAAAGTCTACATTTATTTTGAAGGGCACTAAATCTTCAGTTTTCCACAACATTAAGTCAGCAAATATCATGTATTAATTTCACTTATCTATCTTATTACCTCAAACAGTAACTAAAAAGAAAATACACAGCATAATGGAATTAGATAAAGTACTGCACAAACATTGAGCAAATGAAGTAAATAGATAGGCTTTGAAACAATGAAACAAAAATCTGATTCTGCTATACAAGTTTTCACATCCCAGCGCGGGTTTTCTCCAGTGCTGCTCCCTGAGCTTGATATCCTTAATCTGTCGGTGAATATCTTTATGTTAACTGCTGCATAGTGCTGATGACAGGATATTTCTCAGGGCATAGGGAATGAAGTGTGTGTGGTGCAATGATCAGTAACACTTTGCGAAAGAGGCAAAGCCAAGAGGAAAACAACGCAGTCCATGGAGCACTGTTATAGTGATTTCCGGACACAACTACTGCATGCTAGATCTTAAATAAAGGTCGTATTCTTCATTCTTTGAACTTTCCAATTGCATAAATTTGAAAATTGCTTTTTCAGTTTTGCCCCTGACCTGAATAAGAAACACCCAGCATCTCAGCTCTGATGCTTAAGATGCACAGCTGCCTCCCTTCAGCCCTACGGCCTGCACTGTAATCTCTTTAATACTCCTCTAACCAAACAAGCCTTCAAGGTCTGGGGTCCTGTGCAACTTCTTTTGCAGTGTACTCATTTGGACCCCTTCCCCTGCATTGCTCACCTTGCAGCAGTTTTTCTCTGGCTGGTTCTGTAGCTGAGTTCTCCAAATATATTCGGAAACATGCTGTAACCTGGGGTCATTTTTCGCTGCTTTCCTTTCCAAAACCAGTAGATAATTTTAGTCCATTTAAAATTAAAAATTATATATAATTGGACTTTTAAAAAGTGTAAAAAAATCTCATTTTTGATATTTCTTTTTCCAAAATAGATTAACTAAAAATAGTAATCAGTCACTCTTAATTCCACAGACTATGACAGGAGAGATGTTTACTAGATTCTGTTCACTGTGCTTTTTTATAAATAAAGGAAAGACAGAGATGATGAGATTCATCGGTGTTTGCAGTACTCTCCCAGACTTCCATTATAGTCAGGAAAGGTCCAGGCAGTGTGGCAAGTAGAATCCAGACTGTAATTCTTAGTCTAAAATAGACATTTAAGATTGGTCTTAAAAATGCCTATTCTCACTGCTTGTCAAGGATGCCTGGGATGAATAGGTAGTTTCAGAATCCTCTTTGTCTGTGGTTAAATATTTCTAGATAATTGAGATGAATTCCATTCTAGGTCTTCTCTCTCTCTCTCTCTCTTTTTTTTTTTTTNTTTTTTTTTGGTATGGTGTGAGTCTGGAGGTCTTCTTCCAGCTGAGTTGAGTGCTCTATCAACCCGTCATGGCTGGTCTAGGATGCCAGCTGGTCTAGATATCCAAATGGATACCTACTTTTAACCTGTTATATTTCTCATGCATTCCTTTGTTGCTTAAGATTGACTGAGGAAGTCAGTAGAAAAGAAAATCTACTGAATGCTTTCTGAATACAGCCTCATAATGGACAAACAAATAATTTGTGGCAAAAAATAGCAAATGCTGATGTGCTAATATCAAAATTTATCTTCCTCATCTTTTTGAAGACAAACTAAAGCTTTATTGTTAGCTTTTTAGTAGTATTTTCATCCCTAGATCATGAAAATAAGGGAAGCACAGAAGCAATTGTGATATGAAAAATATTCAGACTGCATTTTACAAAAATAAAATGTTATTTGAAACAGTATAATAAAAAGGAAAAGAATGGGGAATATTACATGACAAAGCATTAGTTTTCGAAATTCTATAATGTTTTCATTGCAATTAAATACTTAAAAAAATAAAAAGACCTAATGCTAATTTCACCTAGTTTATTTGCATGCTAATTTCATTCATTTAAGTTGCTCTAATTTGCACTACTTGTACACTAGCTTATAGTTAGGACCAAAATCTACTTTGCTCGCTTTCCTTTCCTTCCTTCCTTAATAATATTTTAAAGTATAAGTTATCCATAATAGAACTCAATTAAGTACATATGCTGTGTAGAATAGAGATAGTTCTGATAGTAAGTCTTAGACTGACCTTGAACCTGAAACTTGAACTAGCAATATGAAAAGACATGAAATAAATCTGATAGCCTTCACTAAGATGAAGATCCAGAGGAGATTGGAATTTTGCCATTGATGTTGATAAAGATTTCAACTTTACTATGGAAATGTGGAAGTTCATAAAAATGCCAATGGATAGTTACCACAATCTAAGTTTTATCACTACTGCAAAAACTGTAAAGACTGTTCAAGGTTATACTCTGAACTGAAAGCCATCTGTGAGCAGCTTCCAAAGCAGAATGACAAATGGGTAGGAGGGCTGCACTGCAGGTTTTATGTAGGCTACAAACTGACTGATGATGTCCTTTTGCTCTCTGAGGCATGTTACACCTATCTAAACATCTATCTAAAACAGTTCTTAGATGAATCCTTTTCTGTTTCTGAAAAAAAAAGTGAATATATTTTGCCCCCTAACCAGTGTCCTTTGTACTTTGCTGTTGATCTCTATACAGTTCTTCATATATGTGTTTCCCTCTTAGTCAAGGAAGTTTCTCCACCACAGCATAAATGAATTTGAAACCTGGGAGTATATTGGAGAATACCATGTGTTTGGAACGGTTGGAAAAGCTGTTTTGGAGAGGGCAAGGGATGGGAGCAAAATGAAGGAGAAGGAGGTCTGAAGTGTTAGGATCCTGAGGAGAATAAAATGGCTTAAAGTAATACAGGATTTCTGAAAAGTGTAAAAGTGGGGCAGGTAACTGTGGTGAAAGGAGGAGATCCACTTGGCCAGGGACGCGAAAAATGCTTTGGGAATTTTTCTTGCTCAGAGTCCCAGACAGGGCTTTAAGAGTTATATCTTTTCATCCTCTTCATCAAGAAGAAAGACTTTAGGATTCTGTAAAAGACTATGGACTTTGTGATTTATTTGCTTGGAAGTTTCTGGAGAATTCTAGTAAGCTTGGCTGAAAGACCAGATTAAACTACTGTGAAACTGATGAAGAAATACTGAGGCATAGCTATGGAAATGTGTCTGATGCCTGTTCCAGTTCTTGGTTAGAGTAGTCATTGTTTTTGTAGATGGAATGGGAGATGCTGTAGGCTGTATATTCTGGAGGCTGGTAAACTTTCTGGAAGGTTTATTGTTGAAAAGTAATTAAAAACAAGCAATCTTCACTAAATTTGGAGGAGATATATGAGCAAGTAGATTGAGAGTAATGATTGGAGGCTACAGTCTTTCATCAAACATTCATCTTACATCACAGTAAGTAAGAGCCAGGCCAACTTTTGGCGACATCAAACTATGGCTTCAAATAATGAAATATTCCATAAGAAGAAAACAAAAAGTTTTAGCTAGTCCCACAAGCCAGTCTGGAATAAAAATGCATGTGCTAAAAGGTAAGTGGGTTAATATGATCAGTCTATTAAGTAATGTGAGTGACATGAAGGAGGTAAACAGAAAAATTATTCACTATTTCTTGCAATGTGAAAATACAGAGAAAAAAAAGGAAATATTTTATCACCACATAGTATATAAATAAACTCACCACCATAGCATGTTGTGATAGTCCGAATATAAACAAATTGGAAAATAGATTAGACAAATATATGAAGTGAATCTGTAGCTATTGACCACAAAGATCTAGGTACAACATTCAGCTCCTAAGTCATAGATCTTTGATTTCCAGAAACTGAGAAAGTAAATGAGCAGAAGGAGCATTCTCTATCTATCAATTTTTTCATCCTCTTGCAATATGCATCCGCTAATGGCTACTGTTGGAAACAGGATATTGGACTAAATGGGCAATTTGATGTTAACTACTGTAAAAGTTGTCATAAGTTAAAAACAAAAAGAGTGAATGGTTTTCTCAATACATTTGTAAATGTAGAACTGGAAAACTGATACAGATTAGACAAACGTTTTTACTCAACAACTATTTTTACATGAAGAGTGTTCCAGTAAAAGTTACTGACCTGCAGTATGTAATTTCTCCTCTTCAGCCATGGTTAGAATCAGTAAAGCTGAAATAGCTCAGAAGTTAAAATATCTTCTACGGTTTTATTCTTCATTAGGAAGAGAGAAGTGGATTGCTTGTGTCTATTACAAAAATGCTGGGCAAGTAAGATGGGCAGCAGAAAGTGACCATCTGTCACATATTATTTTAGTGTTAACCTCAGCCACATAAAATGGGGCCTTCCTAACTCTCCTGTGGCAATGTAAAGCTATTTCAATTCTAGCCATACCCTCTGGGCATCAGCGTGATTTGGAAACCTAATAAAGTAAGTCATCAAAGAACAACCCATGTGTCCAGAATTTGTTTTACTACACTACGGGGAACCCAAGTGGTGCATTTCTTTAACCATATGTCTTCTACAGCTCCATTTATTGCAATAGAAATCAATGTGATTTTGGTGGAAAGTGCCAAATAAGACAAAGTAAGAAATGTTACTCAGAATGCTGACAGTGAGCTAAAGTGCTTCTTCCAGAGGATCAGAAATGTATCGGAAAGTTCTGAGGGCCTATTGCTCCATCTTCTTGAATCAGAGGAATCAGCCTATGTCCATTATTTCTATACTCAAGAATGCAAAAAATACAAGACTTTTCCTCCCCTCCTCTTTTAATTTCTTTCTGGGAAGGAGAAAAGAAAAATTGTTGATTTCTGCCCACTCCATATAAGAGCTAGAAGAGGTTTTGCTGCTAAATCCATTGTCTTCGTAGAAGACCTTTGAAAAGCCTGTTAATAAGGAGCTTTCAACAAGAGACCTGAGATACTCCTGTGCTGTGGACAGCAGTCATTTGACTAAAAGTAGATATCCATACATAGGCTTAGACTTTCTTGATTGTCATTGCAACCAACTACAACTACTATTTTCATCCTTAATTAGCTGTTGAATAAAGATTAAATGAATTGCATCCTGAAGATGCTTATTTTCCTCCATCTGTTGTAATGAGAACATACAATGATTAGCTCAGTTGCAGCTGTGTAGGCTGTAGATGTGTAAGGTAGGAGAGATGAATCCTAAATGTACTGTTTGCCAACTTGCCACACTCACCTTCTGGAGCAGGTGAAAGCCTTCCAGTAAATCTTTAAGGATTCAACATTAATTTAGAAGAGAATCCCTTGAGAAGATGAACACAGTCAATGACAGATATGAATATATCTGCAAAGAAAGAAGTGAGATGATATCCATGTGGCCAGCACTCTTCCTTTCTCTGACCTTTGCTCCCAGCTGTGTTCTTTTACTTGCTGGTATTTTATCCAGTGGAGTGCTAAAAGGCTTAACATTTGGAAGATCATTTCTTCCTCTGTGCTTCTTCTGTCACAACTGCTATCAAAGGGAAGATTATTCATTTATATTAAGGCAATACCTAACAGCCTTAATGTCTTGTCACTGTGTGATAAGATGTTCAGATTCTCAGGATATTCGCCCATAACAGTGATGACAGACATATTGGTACTTAGACACAGTCCAAGTCTCAAATGAGCCTTCAAACTAATTGACTGAGAACTGAAGACAAGCATAAATTGAATAAATAGATAAACAAACTACAACATGACCTTTAATATAGTACAATTCTGAAACAGTCCTCTGAATATTATTCCACTTTCGCTATAAATTCAGCTGTGAATCTTTAATGAAAACATATGCATCCTTCAGATTACCATTATTGTACCTGGGCTCTTTGAATACATTAATTTATACAAAAGATCTAATTCCCAAAGAGAGTTTGAGCTCTTTCATTCTCTCTATATGGTACACAAACATTTCTAAAGCAATATATTCTCAATTTTCTTCATAAATATTAAAGGCAAATGTGGAGCATAGCTGGAGCTGACTGAAAATGTGGACTCAGCTTTCAGCAGTTTTCATTTGAACTCTCAATGACTGGCAGGTTTCACTGTGACTGGCAAGGTTACTAGTGATTAGAGTAGGAGACTGAAAGTCCAGATTTATGCGATGTTTTAAATAACATTTTCAAAAAGTCCTAAGCATCCTAAGAATAAAATTATGTAGCCTCCTAGGGTAGGCAAAAGGCCGACAGGAGAAAGTTCTCCCATTCTGCCTTAGCTTTCAACTACATGAAGAAGCTTAAAATAATGCTGTTTAAGTGAATATACTTTGCCCCTGAGTGGGATTCATCATTTTGGACTCTGCTCTGATCTTGCTGAGCTCATTGAACTTAGAGATTGTTTATAGCTGGTCCTAGGATGAGAATAGGACCTTCTCCCTGGAGACCTTGAGAAATGCCAGAGTGTCTCTATTCCTTATACAGGGAACTGAGACAAACATTACGGGAGGTCTGGTTTATTAGATACCTTAAACTGAAAGGCAAATTAGGTGTTTGTGTTAAATGAGTTGGATTCTATCCCAGAAGTCCATCTCACTTAAAGATTTTGACAATCCTGCTTAAGACATTTAAGTCTTATTGAAATTGCTAAGTCACTTCTGAAAATGAAATTTATTCTCCTAACCATGGGTGATACAAAAATGTTACCCTATCAACTGGTTTTTCAGTCTTCTAATATGTAAAGTAACTAAACTGAAACAACAACAACAAAAAAAATCCAGAGTAATTCCTGAGAATATATATATATACACACATACATATATATACATATATATATATATATATATATTCCACAAAATGACCATTAGTACCAATCAAGGTACTTTTTTTGTGAAATTTGTTTCCATCATTTTTCAGAAAGGTACGAAGTTATTCGTATTGACTTGTTGCTATGGTATTCAAAGCAGGAGCAATAACATAAAAGAAAACAACATTATGGAACCTTTATTCCACGACAGAGAAAAGTTGCAGCACCAGTTTTGTTACTTTTACCGTCAGAAACAAGAATGTTTTGTGATTAAAGCAAAACAAACTAGCAAAGCCTGTATGTTTATGATGTTTCTGTTTCTTACTTTCATGCCAAAAGAGTCCATAGTGACACAGGACAAATTATGAAGCTCTGGCTAAACCTCCTCTCCTAAGCACTATGTTTCCTGTGACCATAAACTCAAAACATTTCATAATCAAAGCAGTCAACATGAAACTTATCCTGGGTATTTTATCCCTCAGTCTGTAGAGACAGATTACCAGAAGCTGATTGAAAGCCTACTGAAGTCAATACAAGTCTTTTAAATGACATCAATAGTTTTAGACTAAGTTCTTACTTCAAACCATTTGCGGCTCAGAGGAAAATGTTTGCACTTTATCAACACAAACATGTCACAAGTTTGAAAATGATGTTTGCCCAAAACTAGATCTTCTGTGACACAAGAGAGAAACAGTGGTTGTATTTTGGAGGAAATCCACAGACTGGAAAAGTGCTTTTTCAGGCAATGAGGTCTTTTTCTTAAGGAAGGTTTTTTTGGATTATCAATATCAACCTTGTCGAGGTAGATTGATATATAGAGAACAGGAAACGGAGTCAAAGACAGTATGGCACATTTACATTACGTTTATGCTATTTTAACATTCAGTTTATTCTAATAGCGTCAGCTTTGAGTGGGTGTGACTCTTGCCAGTCACAAATGATCAAAAGTTTGCTGAAAATGTTAATCCATTTTGGTACGGATAATAATAACAATCCATGCTGATAGGACTAATACAGTTGAAATTAGATTAATTTAAATATAAAAGTTTCCTCTGCAAATGAATCCTGCAGAGTACTTCAGAGTGTAGCAGTGTAAGAGAAGATTTTATGACCCTGACAAGTGGTAGCTCAGCTGGCTATGGAAGGTTGATTCGTAGGCTTTCAGCTGGATCCCTTCTATGAGAGAAAATAGCTTTTTATTCTTGTTCAAGCAAGACAGTCAGCCAACTGTGAACTGTCGGATGCTCCAAAGACTCATATGTTATACAAAAGATGTGCAAATTATAACATTGACTTAAAATGGTCTCTAGGGTTTAATCATAATAGTGATTCAGGAAGTACTAGCCTCTGCTCTTTGTTTTCAAATCCCCTTAAATCTCTTTCTGTAGTCTGTAGTATATGACCAATATAAAGTGATTTGTACAGTGACAATGACAACCAAAGCAGAGACAGAACTCTTTATTTAGTAGAGGGGGAATTTCTCCTACTAATTTTAGAAGCTGCAAGAAGTACTGGATAATTTCTCTCACATGAGTAACTTTGTTTTCATTTCAGCTTAATGTTTGATGTTTCTCAGGTAAAGAATTTACAGAGATGAAGCAACGGAGAAAGGTAACTTGTGCCTGAGCTAAGCAGTGTGTTTTAACTTCTCATGAGAAGAAGCTTAGAAATTTGCCCTAAACTGAGAGATTCAAAGTAGATAATAAAAGACAAGAAATGTTGGCAGCTCCTTTTTTGGTAGCCTACTTTATGCATTTAATTATGCTTTGTTGCTTTAAAAAGATATTTAAAAATGTCACTATAATCCAAAGCAGACAATTAGTTATATCTCTGTAATTGTATGAAATTGTATGTGGGAGAACAAAAGCTTAATGTTGTTTTGGGGGAAGCAAGCCAATTTTAAATTTAGCCCTGCAGCTGATTCCTCAAGGGCATTGGCACGTGCCACTGTGTATTGCAAAAGGAACATGACCCACCTAATGCATGCATGATCTCCATAATGGAAAAGAAAAAGGGCTAAGGTCTAGAGAGGTCTAACAGAGGGCAGGGACCAGAATTTTGAACAGATGGTATTCAGGGGCCCACTGGCTGCCTGAAAGCTAGGGAGTGGAGAGAAAAGGCAGATAGTAATTAGCAGAAGGTGACAAAAAAAAAAAGAAAAAAAAAAGGCATCCAGAATCCCCCAAACATCTGTTTAAAAGAATAAAGAGACTGGTTTGACCCTGAGCCTTAATGATCTTAAAGGATACAGTTTAATTGCTTGGATAAAAAATACACACACACGCCACGCTGAGGTACTGTGAATTCTGTGCTGAGAGCACTGCAGTAGTTTGTATAATTATTAATTTGGTGTATTTGTTTTAGAAAGATTATATACAGCATTAAGCCAATAAATGAAGTAGTTATAATCAAAATGCCAACTGCCTTTTCTGGGAATCAGCAAGCTCTTAATAAAAATTTGAATTTCAGATAACTTACAAATTGACACTACTTGTTCTGCATTTTAAAATGGCTATTTTGCCTGCTTGTTATATATTTATATGGCTACATCTGTCTTTTTCCTATTTATTTTACATGGAAAGAACCTAGATCCTTAGTTTGTTTATCTGATTTGAAGTATTTTGAATTCTACAATATCTGCTAATTACAGCTCCAGAGACCTAATTGCAGCTGCCATCATCTACTAGTGACCTAGATAGACCTGGTTACTTAAGAATTACTGCTGAACATCAACCAAGGAAAGTGCTGACTCACAATGGCATTTTCTTCCACTTTTTCCTCCATTCCATTCCTACAATAATTTGATATGAAAGTCCACAAAGAAAATGTCAGTTTACATAATAGCTAATTCATTATTGTTATATAGCCTTTTCAGAATATCATTTATAATAAGTTAAGATGATCTTTTTTCTTTGCTTGCTGTTTCCCAAAATGAATAGCTTAATTCAATATTACTAAAAAAACCCTTCCCTTTTGCAAACTGATGGTAAGCAGCTGTGCATCACAGTAGAAGGAGATAGCTAATGATTTCCTTGAAATGTGTGTTTATATATGATGTGTGAGAACTGATCTTGTGTAATGTTTTCATTTGCATTCTGGAAGAGAAGGTAAAAAGCACTTTGAGAAAAACACAGATGATGCTAAATTGGAAGGTGCTGTAAACGTTAGAAAAGACTGAACTAGGTCTAAAGGGACCTAAAAGAGATGAGGAACATGAAAAAGAAAAATAACAATGTTTGCCCTGGGGAATTTGAAGTATAGTGTGATTTGTAGATATGTAGTACAGGTGAGGTAATTAAATGTGCATGGTTAAGGCAGCGTTCATATAGTTCACTGCAGATGGGTATTATCTCCCCATTTAGTTTAAATGAGGTTCTCATTCACACTGAGTACCTCAGTTCTCACAATTGTAAAGGTAAGAAGTGTGCTTTGAAATAAGTATTTCAGGAATCTAGAAAATCTTTAATGACATAAATGGAGATTATCTTATTAAGACAGCAATTTAAGGATTCTTCATTAAAGCACTATGTTGCACTATTTATCTCTGCTTCCAAGTTGAATGTATATTAATGATTCCATATGAAAGTTGTTTCCAGACCATGCCATATGTGACTTCGATAGCTAGACTTAATTTAAGCCTGCTAGACTGAAACTCAACATACATTATAAGCACATGATGAACCCAGCACCATTATGTTCCGTGTGCTATTGATGACTCAAACATTTTTTATTTGCAAATTGTTAAATTCAGACAAAAAATGAAGGAGTGAAGTCCTACCAGGTCACAAATTCTTTATTGGGGCCCAAAATATGTTGAGGAAATATCTCACATTTTGGTAGACTTACTTGAAAACTCTTGATTTCTGCAYTGTCGCTTTTGGACTATGCTTCTGAAGTGCCTGGAATAATGGAAATAGATGAATGGCCACAGGCTGATCTCAGCAAAAGTTCTAGGACACTTCAAGCTTTACAAGGTTCTTCTAAGTGCAGACTAGCATCAGATATGAATAATAATGGGATTCTGGCAATATTATTTTGCTCTACAATATATTACTTACCTTTAGAATACGTCTTCGCCACAATAGAAGGAAATTAATTAGGGAATTTAGCAATAGGAAATGTTAAGGAACTGAGACCTCAGTTTTTCATTGTCATCTATAAGGACAGAATCATAGAATCACAGAATCAGTAAGATTGGAAGGGACCTCTGGAGATCGTCTAGTCCAATCTCCCTGCTCAGCAGGGTCACCTAGAGCATGTTAGACAGGGTTGCATCCAGGTGGGCCTTGAATATCCCCAGAGAAGGAGACTCCACAACCTCTCTGGAGTCTCCTTCCATCTCCTTCCAACCTCGGGGATCCTGTTTGGGAAAATCTAGCTCTAGACAAGGGTGCTATGAAATGGTGTGAGCCACAAATTGATAATTAGGTCCAAGTCAGTCTGACAAATTTTATAAAAGAGCCATATCAATTTAATTTACACTCTCTTGCACGGAGCCCTTTGGCTGAGCTAACCAAGGACTGAAGTGATAAATATTGCAGGACAGTTTTAGACACCAGTCAGTATAGGAGTGTATCTGCACAGAATTTGGACTTGTTTAAAAATAACACAATTTTTGCTCCTTATAATTTGTGGTCTATTCTTTTGGGAAATTTTATTCCTATCTTAAAGGACTAAAAAAATTTTTTTAAAGAAATAAAAACTGCAATTCTCATGTAATCACTCAACTGAGAATCCAAGGCATTAAGAAAAATACCAGGATTGTTGAAACTTATGAAACTGGGGAATTTGCATGTAGCTTCTGATTTTGACTGGGAAGTGGCTTTTTGTGCTGTGCTTGTACTCTTTGTGTGCATTTCACAGAGGCGTGTTTTTCATATCCTCAGAACACAGGCAATAGAATTGCAGATATAATCTTTATAAACCTCATAGTGCTTACGTAAGGATCAACAGTTTTGGCAGAAATGCATTTGAATGCATTCTGAAAGTTGCAAAACTTCTTCAAACAATGAATTGCAAAGCTCCGATAAAAAAAAAAAAAAAAAAAAAGGAAGAGCGCCTGATTTTAGTTTTCCATATGGTCCCATTATATCATGCGGACAATGAACAGTTGCCTTCAAACTTCTTTATGCTTCCAAGGCCGTGGTAAAGGGCATCACTGTGAATCCGTTTCAGAGTATCCTGGGATACTTGTATTGAAATACATATGCAAAGGTGAACGTTGCACGAAGTGTCCTTTGTGGGTGTTATTCTATTTGCAATTGTGAAGAAGCAGGCTCATGCCTGCCAAGATACCTGGAATAACCATCGGCTCGGTGGCAGATCCGGGGCTGGCAGGGAGGCGTCCCACCTGCCGGGCGCCGCGCTGCAGAAACGTGCCCGCAGCGGCAGGGAGGGACGCGCAGCGCGCGCTGGGGTGCCGAGAGCCGCGGGTGACACGGCCGAGGACGAGGGCTGCGGGCGCGAGGGGCTGGAGGCAGCCCGGCCTCTGCCCCGCCGCGCTTGCGCACTCCTCTGCATCTCCTCCGCGTACACCTAATAGGAGCTGGGAAGGTGCCTCAGACTTGTTGGATCAATTTACTGTCATTAGCTAATGACTCGCTAAGTGGCTGCCTGACTTTCCAGGTTTGTCTCTGGCTCGCCGCTGCCGAACGCCGAAGGGAGCCCCGAGGAGCTGCCCCTGGGCAGCCCTGCAGCAGCCCCCCAGGCACGGGCACTCAGGCACCCCTAGTCAGGTGAGACGCCGCCAGCTTAAAAACTTAGTTATGCATAATTTGGCTTCCCTAAATTCACTTAAAATCAGTGGGCCAAAGTCAAATGTGACATGTAAGGGGTAGAATGACTGTAATTCGTACTGAAAGGAGCATCATCTGAGCGACCAGCTACTGTAATTTGCACGTGGGAGTGCCTGAAGGATGTTAGCACTGCTGCTACGTGTAGATGGGACCCAGTGCGAGCCAGGGGAACCAGCAAGGAAGACACTCACAGTAAATGTCATTAAAGCACAGATGCTGTTTTAACTGAAACTCTAAACAGGGAACTGGCACAATAAAATTCTGCTGCTGTTCTATGAATATATATGCATATATATATTTACACACAACAACAGCCAAAGCTTATATATAGCTAGATAGCAGAAATATAACTATATATTTTCATGCCATGAGTGGGAACAATTCCCATAAAATGCTCTGCACGTATTAGGATAGGAAAGATAATCCTCAGTCTGTGCATCAGTTATTCTTTTCCAATAAGGGACCAAGATGCTCCAAAATCCCAAACTCCTGCTGAGATGAGTCACTACCTTTGCATTTCAAATCAAACAATTTAAATGCAGTTCCTGCTTACTTGTTACACCCCATACTTGGGCTTCTGTGTTTTCCCTACACCTGCTGATGACAGCACTAATACATCTTAGGGGAAGAAAAAACACAGAAAAATGCCTGCAGTCAGATTTGTTTGGGATGTATTAGTCATCAGAGAGAAGTGCAAAATCTCCCAGAGTGAAGGTACAATTTTGATTAGTCCTTAAATAATCAGAGAAAAACCTAACAAACTTTAAGTGCAGTAAACAGTATTTGGATGCAGACATTGGGAGACTAATTTCAGGAGTTTCAGAAACTGGGATTTTAAGAGTCCATTTTTATTTCTTACATGCTTATTTTATTCCAACTTGCATTTTTTTATGTATTTAAATTGCTAAATTAATGCTAAATTGCAGTATGTTCCCACTAACCTACTCCCACTCCTTTGTGTAGCTGTGCTCAGGAAACCTGTTTATATATATGACCTTGAGAAGATACTTGGCTGAGTCCTGTCATGTTGGGTATATGGGGGAAAAAATTGAAGGTAAACCACCACAGCTGCCCTTGGTGCTCTATATGGAATGACTAAAATCACAGCTACACAGTTGTTAAATTGGGACAGAGCATCAGCTACCACAGGTTTAGGTCAGGTGTGAGCACATCTTTTTACAGCTATGCATCTCCGCTGAATTAGCCAAAGCACATGATGTGACATTTATGCTGGCTGTTAATGTGGCTGCCCAATATGACAGACTGAGTTACATCCTAACTTCTGCTCATTACGCTGCTGCAATGCTGCGCATACGTAGCTGCGCATATGTGTTGAGACTAACAGATGTAGCAGACATTGCTCACATGCAGCTGGCGTTGAGGAGGCCCTTTTGAACAAAGTACTTGGCCCCACAGACCCGTTCCTTTAAGTGGAACCAGGGCTGACCTTCTGTGTCGTTCAGCCACTGCTTTGAAAGTGCTTTCTGGAAGATCATCATTGGGAGGACATATTTGCATTTGCAATGTACTACGGTCAGAGCACAGACCTGTTTTTAACTTTCTGCTTCCTTGATCCCAGCTCCTGGCCTCAGTGTACTTGGCAAGGCCTGTGAAGGTGGCCATTTCCCATCAGAATCAGATGATGGAGATATATGTGAACAAGCTTTTTTTTTGGAGAAGCATTTCTTTCTTTTTGTGGAAAGAATGCAGTGACAAATGATGCAAGCTGAAAGGCAAGAGCAAGAGAAGAGCCGGATGTATTGCTAAGGTTTTACTTACTAATGAAACATCACAATCAAGGCTGAAAGGTATACGGCTCCGACTCGACACAACACTTGCAGCCATAAGAAAAGCAATGCATGATAGAGTGTCGTTCTAGAAATATGGAAATATCACCAATACGGAGAGATTTTTGAGGTGGAAAGGCACTATTCAAGCAGATCTCTACTAAGCACATCTCTTTCTGGGCAGAGCAGCTGTCCTAAAATGCTCAATTTAGCAATGAGAAGACAGCTGTCTTATTCTGCAGTTGTCAGCCCATGATTTGTACTATTCTTTTAGCAGTCAGATTGAGGTAGAAACATCGGCATCTATGTTATCTATGACTTAGGAGGTGATATTTGCCTCATGAAAGGTTCTTGGTCCACATTACCTGTAGGCCGCATTGTCATGGAAGAGTGGGGAGGGATGCACTCCGAGAGCAGGGGGAGAGAAACTGTTGTCATTCATTGACTGCTTGATGATCCTACCTCTACTACTTTTGCTTTTTTAGGTCAGTACTGATGGAGTTGCTGCTGGAAACTGCTGAAGATGGGCAGTCCGTCCCTAATCCTTGATGACACATCCTGACGCATTTGCACATGCATTTATCAGTGACCTTAACAGTTGCTAGAATCTCTTCAAGTATAATTTTTATGTTTTTTGTAGAATGCTGTTGAAATGCTTGTTTAGCCTGCTGAAGAGAAGTAGACGGATCTCATAGTAAGATAAAGTCTGATTACAGCTTTAATGCCAGGTTCTTGCTTACTTGCCGTATCCTCAGCAATGTTTGTGTGATCAGTCATGGGTGAAAGGCAGAAGCAGATAGCCAACAGAGCAACCATTGTCAATTAAGGATTTTTCACCAGCCCTTGAGAACAGTAGTTACCAAATTTTAAGAGATATTCTGGCAGAGCACCTGTGCTAAGAGCTTGACTGCTGCTTGCAATGTTATTAATAAATATACCCACAAGCTTCCACAGCCCTGCCTGTAGGGCTCATCTCTGACCATCTATGCCCATGTGTGTTCATTCTCCCAACCCTGCCTGTTGCCCCCAACCCATGTGTTGGCCACTTTCACCAGTAACTCTACTTTCTTAGGTCCTGAGCTTCCCCTCTTGTGGTAATGAAAATAGAAAACTTTCTGACAAATGAAGGAAAAATGTATTTGTTACAGACAAAATGGTATTTTTGTTTGGAGAAGATGTTATCAACCAGAGTAAGAAGAAAGAGAATCTCTGTGTTATTTTTTTTAAGCAACAAGGAATAAGGAAATTTTAATACAGGGAAATAACTGGTAACAAATGGCATAAAGGCAACATGCTTTTCGGGTTTCCTACTGGAGGTAAGAAGAAATAATTTTTTATTCACCTTCGAAGTAGTCTAATGGCTGTATAAAGGAAAGCAGAAAGCTGACATACTCTAGGGAGACTATGAATTATTACAAATGTGAAAAATATCAGTTAGTGAGAATTACTTTAAAATACTCCAATGCATTTCAGAGAGATGCTTCAGAGAAGTCATGAAGTACAGTCCTTACTCCAGAATTTTAGAGTCTTCCTAAATTGTGTCCCTAACGATAGATACTTTATACCTACCGGCTTACGAACAAACTGGGTTTTGTAAGATTGAGGCTGAAGGCCAGAGTTCTGCAAATGTTTATGTATGAGTAAAGGACTGAGTCCTACAAATCACAGTATGCTGTGAGTGAGAAAAAATCCTAAGGAAATGTAAAGGACAGTGATATTTTTCCACCATAAATAATGAAGTATACTTAAAGACAACTCTTTTATAGAATGTACTTGTTCAAAGGGAACCTCTATTTTGATAAGTGAATGGAATTTTAGAAATATTAAAATATGAGAGAAACCTGCAACCATTCAACATCTCTGCAAGGTTATTGGAAGAGTATTTTAATTCAAAAGCTACAGCATCTTTCTACCCATATCCTGAAAATCTCTCCTTGCTTTCACGAGCACAAGCAAATCAACACTCTGTTAGCACAACGTAGCTCTTGTTTGAATTGTGTACCCTGGAGATGCATAATGAGCGCAAAGGAGCAGTTCCTAGGGGGTTCAGATTCTGAGAAAGAAGAAAAATTAAAGTGCTCAGCATATGTGGGGTGGGATAAAATAAAAATAAATCAGTTTTGTGAACTTGATGCATAAAAGTTGGGTCATAAAACTATAATTTCCTTAACCCAATATTTTTTATAGCTGAAATTTCCATCTGTAGGGGTGAATTCTTATGGAGAGGAGGCTAATTACATTCAGAAAAGTTGCTATTGCCTCCAAAGAGGTATATTCAGAGTAGAGTCCGTAGATTCAAAGCAATATCCATGACTCTTCAAAATTAGAGATACAGTCCTGTAAATGAACCAGTAGTGAGAAGAAATTGCAGTCCAAGAGGAACTAAAAGATCAAATGCCAAATTGTTCTGGCAAAACCTGTAATAATAATATTTTTTGATCTGAAACCTTTACTCTAAACTGAAGTACAATTTTTTGTTGGTAGGAGTTATTTAACCCTTTTTAACCCTTGCTTATTTTAAATTTATGACACTTAAAAATGGAGAAAAAAATTGAAATAAAAATTTAAAATTTCTTCTAGAAAAGAGAATACAGAAGCAAAGAATTTTGATGTTAACATATAATTTTCTAGTTGCTGATTTCATCACTGTTTTTGTTCTCCTTGAAATACATTGTTTCTAATCACTATCTACTCTGACAAACATTAGACTATTGATAGTATGCAATACTTATCATGTGAACTATCAGGTTAGCCCATAGGCAAACTGAGATGACTTAAACAGTCAATTTTTTCTAGAATTCATAGTTTATTTTATGTCATAAAATGAAAAATGTGAAAAGGTCTGTAACAGAGAAACAATACATTTCTGAAATCCCTTCACTTTTTCTGAAGCAATCAACAAATGCCTGTGGTTGTTATTGAAATTTGCCAGAGCTTTCAATCGTCAGAGAAATCTTGGCCTTGTTGGTATCAACAACAAAATTCTGACTGATTTTCAGGGAACTAGGTGTTAATCCTACCACTACACTTGCACACCTGAGTCACAAATCATAATTTATATGTGGCTATTAGACTGGTGAGAAGGGACAAAAATTCAATTAAAGAGACTTTTTAGAGCTAGCCAAAGAGTGAGAAAATTATTTATGAATAAGTTAATCTGCTAAATAATGAAAAACTGCCATTTATTATCTGACTGGTGATTTCTACAATTGTTTTGTTGACTCCAGGAGTTATGTACCTAAATCTTTACACAGCAGAGAGCCAGAAGTCACATAGAGAACTGAAGAGAACTCAGAAAACAGTTCAGAGTGGGATATAACATGGGATAACACCACCGATTTGCAACAGGCTACTGGGACCCATTGTGGGACAGTGTCTTTTCCAGGTCACTGATAGTTCCACCTCCAGTTCAGCCCTGACAACCATGCTAAGGATGGCTGGGGAACTGCATGCAAAGCAGGAACGACTAATCAGCCAACTCTGATTTAACGATCTATTAAGAGATGGTGTCCTGGTGAAATTGCTTTGCTCGGCTAGTTTTTTTGTCTGCAGTAGTCGCCTTTCGAAGTGGATGGATTTTGTTCTGATGGAAGGTCTAATTGATGATACAGTTCTAGGTGCTTTGGTTGTTTGGTTAAATAAGTCCTCCAGCATATAGCTGGCTTTGAAATCCAAGCCTGCCTTTCTATCTTTTACTTGTTCAAAGCCGTATGTTTGGATTCGCTGCTGCTTTCATTACTTTATACTTCAAACTGTGTTTTACTTGAAACAGGCAGGTACACTTTCGCTACAAATCCAACCCCTAATTCCTATGGTTACAATCAATCTGTGCCATTTAAGCCATTTAAGACAAGAAGCCTAAAACACCTAGATAGTAACTTGAAAGCAGCAAGCCTAGAATACCTCATTTCTGAGCATCCTGTCTCATTGCAGACAGTACTTAGAATTGTCCTGTCTGCACTTTAAAAAGCCTTATTCCCATCCCAGGGATGTCTCTTAGCCCAAACAGTTTAGCCTGGCCCATGGCCTGTTACATCAGTGACTTCTTATGGACTCTAGTTCCCAATAAATCCAGAGGGCATATAATAAGTTCAGCCTTAAAGAAAGGTTTCTTTAAAAAAGTAGAAACTTAGAAATTCCATATTCTCTAGGGATATGGGTTGCCTGAATTTATATACTTTAATCTCTGTGGTTTGTGTTAGGTGCTTCAAGCTAGTGTGAACTATCTGGCTAGCATAGTGCTATTGGTGTAGCTAGGAAGACATGGGTTTGGTGTGCCTGGGTAGGCACCCAGGCAGTAACCCTGCACTGAGCACTATGCTGGCATGGATACCCTGGCAGTGGTAAATCAGCTACTATCTGCAAAGTAGCATGAACATACTGATAGAAATAAGTATCAGCAATGATACTTTCCAAAGATCTGATTTATGGCAGTCAGTTATACCTTATGCTTAAGTCTGTCAAGTATCACATCCCTCTCTAAAATAACATAGCTCTTCTGAGAGCCCAAGCACCACTCTTGTGACCTGGACTGAGTGATGGAGCCACTATGCAATTAATTACTGAAAAAAAGTCATGACCAACATAACTGGTATGCACTGGGGCAGGAATATCTGTCATGGATTGACGGGAGAGTATGGTGTGGTGCTGGAGACAGGCATTTCAGTCTAATTCAGCACTCCTACAACCACACAGATCTGGCCCTGGCTTCAGATACAACCCAGGCACAGAGCAATAATATTAGAATGTGCTATGAGAAACAGATTTGGGACTGGAAACTGTACTGGTGATATTATAGACAGAACATATCCTTTTTGCCCCCCTCCTGTAGTCTCATCTTTGGCCATCATTTCTCCATGTTTGACATCTGCTCTGCTAAGATAATATTTTAATGTGTCCTTAATAGGTGTCTCAATTTTCTTTTAAAGGAAGCATAGCGAATAAATGTCCCTGTGGTCAGATTCTTAGCATGAATAAACATTCATACTTATATTCATTCCACTTTGGGATTGGCAAGCTCTTTCTCAAGTATTCAGCAGCTGTCTGAATACTCCATGGCTAAAAGTTCAAGGTGATGACCCTATAGCTCTTAATAGAATGACACACAAATGACACCGTTCTGACTTCGTAGAGTATAAAATACACTGCTCAGTTTGTTGCAGCAGCAGATTTCTTAATATTCTTTTGATCTATTTATTAAAGGCACAGGCTTTCACGTGGAGTTTGTAACTTAAAAAACGATTTTCTTACTGTGAAACCCTGCTCATTTTTATTGCTCACTTGTGTGCGGAAGAACTGGGGAAGCTGGTGATGTCTCCAGGGTTTTTGTAGCCCTCAACATACTGGAAAATATCTGCTTCACCCAGCTTGTAGTCACACAATAAACAGTCACTAAACATTTTGCTATGCCTAACATTTTGCTGCCATAGGCAACCACTTAATCTGCCTACACAGTGGGGCTAGCCCTGAGGGGATGCAATATGTGTTGGGAAGGACAGATTTATAAAACATTAGTTTTCAGGATTGGTAGAAAAAATAGCTGTTCATTTGAGATTTCCTGCTATATTCTCAGTTGTTGCAATAACAGAAGTGTCAAAGATTTCTACAATCAAAGTTCCACATGGATTGCTTCAATAAGCAGATTTGTTTCCAGCTCACAATCAGTTCTGTATTTCTGCTTTAGGTTGTACCCTTTTATCATATAAGCATCTTCTGTAGAAACCAGACTTGAAAGGTACCCTTGTGAACCATGAAGAGACCAAAGTGAAAACCCATGACAGCCAGTTTGAAATGAATTCGGCTCTCATGGTTGGACTCTCCTTTTTGTTTACATTTGCATTAAGTAGCGCAGCAGAAGGAGGCACTATGCCCAGGGTAGAAGGGGAACCCCTCTCCTTTGGGAGGCAATGTAGACACCGAGTCTCCATTTAAACCTCATTATGACATCAATTCATGTGAAAAAAGAAAAATCACAGGTTTGCGGTTCATGCCTGTAATAAGCCCTTTAGAAACAAGCTGCTCTGGCGACGTAATTTAATCCTTCCTACTTCCATTTTTTTTTATAATTATATATTCCTCTGCCTGTAAAAGAAGCAAGATTTGTTGTGAATCAGGTCACCCTGTAACTGTTTGATTTGAATGAAGAACTCACACTGGTTCTTAGAGTCTGTTATGACTCCTCTAATTTAAGATTATTACCTGAAACAGATGTATTTTATTTGGCTTTTTCCATGTTGACGGAGTGTGAAAGCTTGCAAAATGATCTCCAAGTGCCTCTGTAGAATAAGACTCATAAGGCTCATTGTGATAACTGAGAGTAAAGTAACCGTAAAACTTCTCAACTTGTCTGTGCTTCATATGAAATGCTTGGGCCTCAGTGGAACAGAGGTCCCTGCTCCTTCCACCTAGTGAAAGAAGAGGGGCTGGCTAAGCTCCTTTGAAAAAGATAGATTTGCCAGGAAAACCTTGTTCTCCCAGAGGCATATTAAAACAGCCACTCATGGCTAGTGCTACTGCATTCCAATGCCTTAAGAAGGAATACGGTTCTTGGAAAAACTAGCGCTTTCAGATCCACAATATTTTATATGTCCTATTCTTCTCAAAACCAAGTATTGTTAAGCTACCTAATGAGTGGGCAAGAAAGGCGTTCAATGGCAAAACAGGCCAACTGCTGTTACCTCCCCCAGGTTCAGGATTTGAAAAAAGCAGACCTGAGATGCATGAATTCACTCCTTTCTTCTACTATGCAGGCTGTAGGCTTGATTTTTAGTTCAAGCTGAAATGCAATCATTACAAAAGAACGAGAGCAAGTGTGGTTTTATGCCATCTTTGTGTTTTCTTGTTTTTACACTTTGGCTGGTGGTGGGGTTGGCCTGAGTAACAGCAGCTCCAGGGCTAATCTAACGTACATATGGATTGCTGGAAGTTGTTCCAGCAGCTGAAAGCATATGACACATCAGCTGCTACCACTGGAGGTTAAAGCTTTCTTAGCTTCCCACTAAACCTTCATCAGCATTCCCTCAGCCCCTTTTACAATATGTATAGTAGTCACAGATGCAGAGATCTATGCTGGCTTTCTCTCTTTCAAAGTAAACATGGTACTTCTAATGTCCAGACTTTTCAGGTTTGTGCCCTATGATCAAAGTAGCGTAAAAGGACCATTAAGACATACTCAACTAAGAAGCCATTCTGTCTTGAATCTACAATTATGAGTAATGTGCTCACTTCACTAGTATTCCAGCAGATAAAGCTGTTTTATGTATTAGCAATACTTTGATGTAAAAAAGAATTTGAAATCCTTTGTTTAAAGTGTTGTTTCTCTTCTTTTTCCTACTTCTCCTTTTTAATTCTCCCCCCCAGAATTCTGGGAGAATGCTTAAGTTTTTGAAGTTATGTGAAAGCTTGTTGTGGTCATTCTGGAAAGTAGTGTATCTGAGCTCATAAATACTGCTGACAGGCATGGTTCAGGCCCAGCATATGTGTTAACATAATCACTTTTACTTTCTGAATTTGGAGATTTGGCAGAAAAAGTTCATGGACAATACGATAGAGAACTGTGAAATCATGAGAGGTCTGAAGAGTCTGGATAGGGACCAGTTCCTTCCCTTGAGGCACAAAAATCAGGGGGCATTACATTAAACTAGAAGGAAGTGAACTCCTAGTGAGCAGATGAAAGTGGTTTTTTTCGTGGTTCCTAGCTAAGCTGTGGAATGCCTTGCCACATGATTCAGCGGATACTAAAAATTTACAGGAGTTCAAAGGGAGCTTGGAAAAGTTCATCAGAAAAAGCCCCTCTACTAAATACATACAAAATGCATAGCTCAGGAAGTCACTGAACTAGAGGCAGCTAGAGGCTTGGAGGTTGGTTACTCAGGTCAAGTGTCACTTGTGCTTTTCCTTAGCATCTGATTTTAGCCACTGTTAGAGACAAGATGTTGGATGTGCTTTCAGTCTGATCCAGTTTGGTTGCTTTGTGTTATATTATGTAATACATTACATTACAGAAGCCTGCATTATGTATATGAAACATCCTGCGTTTCTGTGTAAGTCACATATAGTCTTCAAAGTGCCTGCTGCTTCCCACAGACTGTGGACCTAGCCTAAGGTGACTAGCTGAGATTTTAACTAGTAATCATCTGAAGCTGGATGAAGTGAATCCTACCCTGCATAACACATAAACATTTCTGAGAGCAGAGAGTGTTTCTAGTTAAAGAGCCTTAGCTAAGAAAAAGATTGTACTCTTGTGTTCATAAAATTCATTTGCACTAATAAAGCTTTGCTAGTAGGAACCTTCTCAAGCAGTGAGCCCTAAATCAGACTGAATAAACTGGATCAGAACTTATATTTTAATTTAGCTAACTGTTGATATGCAGGTTTATATACAATCCAGTTAGCTCTAATCTACTCTTAACTTTTGGATTTTTGGGGATATAAGGAGTATACAGATACGAATGCTGTTGTTAATTTGTCTATCTCAATATGACATCCATCAATGGAAGAAGAGGAAGATGAGATGGCCTAAAGGAATGCACGTTCAGGAACAATAGTTGAGTAGCCTTAATTTATATATATATTTGTGAAAAATCTTCAAAATTATATTTAATGAATTATCACATTTAAATTACTGTACATTTGAGAGTAAATGAAGCTGATACTATAAATTAGAAAATTCTCTTCACTATTTTGTTTCTTTATGGGAATGCTTAATAGAAAGTTCATATGAGAATGCAAATGGGAAATATAGTGTCTTCCTATAGCCTGATTCTCAAAAAGATAATATTTACTGTCAGAGACAGGCTGAAGTTCAGCTATCATACTACAAGCTATAGGGAAGCTTTTCCATCAGCTAACACATATGACCCTACACAACAAAGATTTAAGGCTCAAACCTAACTGTGAAATACTGATGTGCTCACTGTTAAAATAACATGTATCTGAGAATTATCACAGTGCAGACCCTTTTTAATTACAATAGTAATTTATTAGGAGGTAGTGTATTTTATAAAAAATTGAATTTTCTATTGATTAGAGACAAAAGTTTCATCCATAACATTTACATTTGTGATGTTGCAATGGCCATCCTCAGCTACTAATCTGACCTGCAGAGTGCTAAATTTTGATTGAAGTATTGTGATGTGAAGAACTGCTAAGAAAAAAAAAAGAGGAGTTATAAATGGAAAAATTAAAAAGATATACCTCCTCTCTTACATAATTTGGGCTGCATGGAGCTGTCTTGTAAATAACATATAGGAAGGTTGCACCATATGTTCAGTTCTCTGTTAGACCTTTCAAAAAGTCAGCAGCTTTTCATTTCACAGCAGATGAGAGTATAGGTTGTGAGTGAGACCATACTCGGGGAGCACAAAAGCACCCTGATCCTAGTGAATGCCATTTGGCTGACCTAATCTTTTCTAGTTACCCTAAATGATAGAGGAGATGATACTGTTTTCATTGAAATTCTCATAACAATAGTTGAATGCTGACATATTAAGAGGATTTAGATCTAGGTGGAAAGACTCCACATTTTGGAGGCAATATGAAGTGTTATTGGTTATCTGGGGCATATGTCTTTCTACAGTCATGCAGCCTTAGATGATGCAGGGCAGACCTGGAATGGCATATGACATACTTCAGTACAGATCTCTTGGCACTAACTTGCTCTGCAACTGCTCCAGATGGTTTTCGGTTCTTACTCTAGCTCTTTGAGTTTAAGAAAGGGTTGGATTAACAGAGAGTATTGCACATAAAAAAGTGTGTTAGAAGCCTGTTAAGAATAGAAGCCAGAAAAGACTCAGAAGTTAGGAAATATCAGAAGTAAGGTTGTCCTGTATATTTTTTACTGCTCTTTCTGTGTGTGCACATTATACATTCCTTAATTATATGAACACATTATGTTCTCATAGGATCCCAAGTCAGTCAGTGCTCACTGAGAAGCTATTGAGTATATTGTTCTCATTCTTCAATGTCTGGCCTCTCATTTATTTCATATTACTGAAGATCCTCTCTGGAGTTTTCTGGTGTGTTTATCAATGTGATATGTACTGTTTTTTTAAACAGTAATAAGTCTGTTTCACTGAATCTATGCAAAGCAAAGTGACGCTATCCTCTATTTTACAGATGAAAAACTGAGCATGGTATGGACTATGTATCTGAGACAGCCAATCCTAACATCCAGTGTGCTCTCAAGGTTTGTATCCATGACTCCATAATCCCTTCAAGATGCATTATTTCCTATTTGAAGAATACCTATTTGTTTCTTTGAAACAGGAAATGTCATACTCCTTCTAGCAAGATCTGGGTGAGGTTGTTACTACTCATTGACAGTCGTGTGCCCACAGTGGCTGCTAATGTGCTAATAAACTGAACAGAGTCAGAATATGGAGTTAAATATTGGCTTGTGCCAAATACCTAGCCTCCCGTGGGCAGAGAGCTGTTCTGAATAGATGGTATGTGAGAGACAGGCAGCTCCATGCTGGGAAGAGAAGAGAGTTCAGCTCTCTGGAAGCAAATTGTGCCTTGCCAGGGAGCATTAACCAGATGACAGGCTGTTTTGTTCACCAGGACAGGTGAAGATACTGGAAGGAATACATCTCATCTCACTTAGGTGACTGTAATCTTATAATGTAACATAGATTAATTCTAAGCATATTCTTGACAGGAAACAAAGTAGACATTAGCAAGACTGGACATTGAGACCTCAAGGCTATTCTTAAAAGACTGCAGATGTAACCAAGGAGATTTGAGTCTAAGGGTCTAATAGAGGCAATTTTTATTTTTTTAAGAAATCTTAAAATAGTGTGATGTTAAGTATTTCAACATTTTAATGCATAGAGAATATGAAGCCAAACTCTTCTTGGAGATGCATACTGATAGGAAGACAGGTAATGGAGCAGATATTTTCCACAGCACAAGCCTGAGCTGTATCTGCCATGTAATGAACGTTGTCCCTTGAGTAAGAGTGTGTCCTGAAGAAAAACTGGGAGATGCAAGTCTGACTGCAGGCTCCAGGGAAGATAGTGCTGTAATGCATGCCTGGGGGCATACTTTTCTCGGTATCTCATTCCCACTTTCATTTTCCTGTTTCTCATCATAGCTCCCTTGTCCAGCTAGCTCTATCTGTTCTTCTCTGGACTCCTAATCAAATAACTTTTCCCATCTGTCTTCTTCCTCTTCCCTGCTACCTCATCTCAGCTGTGAAATCCTCTATCGATTTTCATTTTCTTTCTCCCATGTCCAGATTTTTCACCATCCAATTTCCCCTCTTGTTTTCTATTTTTTTTTTTTTACACTCTCCACATCCTGGACTCATTTGATCCCAGACACCTATCTGTTTGCGTTATTTGTCCTATTAGTACTACTTTCACTCACCTCCATCATATTTTTGTATGTTCTTGGTATTGAAACTTGGGAAAAAGGTAAGTTTTCAAGGAAACAGCAGAAGATACAATCTGTGACTTTACTAAAATTTCAAACTGTCAATCCAAAACATGAATCACAGCTAGCTACTCAAAGACATAATTTTACAAAGGTTTTAATATGGATAAAATACTATATTTGTCGTCTTTAAGAAATATCTGAACTATTGTTATGAAACTTGAAGACATGTATTTTGTATACATGATATTTTGTATCATGCATTTTGAAGCAGACACTCAGCAGGGAATATTTTCATCTCGGTGGTTAAAAATTGGCAAAATTATAAGCAACTTAAGATATGGTCTTATAATGAGGTGTGTCAAGTGACTTTAAATCTAGACAGAGCAATCAGGGTTTAATGAGAGCTACTAGGGTTTAATGTAGTGTTTACGTCACTCTGTAGAAGGGCAGGGTCTATTGAGCTTCATGCATTTATAATTTGAGAGGCATTGATGATGAGTGAAAATGGTGTGCCATTTGTCAGTCTGATGCAGAGAGGGAAAAGCACGCCAAATCGTATAAGCAGCTGAAAATGTGCCAGGCAATAACTGGGTACAATACGACCCATAATCCTGCCGCAGTGTGACTGTTAGTTCACACATTTGGCAGTTCTGATTGTCCTCTCTTACTGCCTTTTCCAACCCACAGCAAATGAAAACTGTTCATAAACTCTCCATAATACAGGCTTCCCATAATTTTTTGTCTGACAGTATGCTTCAGGAGCTAAGTTTAGTACTACTCTGACTTACAGATTAAATTCATGAGAAATAATTTCTTGAGCTTGGAAGAAACTCCTCCTTTGTCAGTGTATTACATAATTTTCCATTGCAGGGTATTTGTATTTTCTTATAGAGAAGCCGATGTTCCTATTCCTAACACAGTAAACTTAATTTACCAGGTGAAAACTGCAACACTACCAAATATTTCTGTTCTTCCTCAAGTTACAACTTGGACATCACCAAACAGAACATTTAGTTGATAATCTTTCATATCTCATTCATAAAGCAGAAAGATCTGCTATTTTTCTGCCTTATTAACGATATCTTTCTCAGAGCTACAATAGAAATATTTTTAGGCATCTGGGACATGAAGGAATAATGCCAATTATTGTTCTATTATCTTCCTCAGACAGTATGTGTCCATCAGACAGAGTAGTCAGCTAACTCTTTAAGGCAGATTTAAAGACATTGGTTCATAAATGACACACTGATCAAATTGCACAGCACTTATGGGACAGTAATGCATCTGAACAAATCAGTACTGATTTTATACAGCCCCCACAGAAAATCCAATTTAAATGCAGTGCTTTTGGAGTTAGATTAATGAAGTTAAAATCTTCAAAGAAGAGAGCATCAAGGTATTTATTTCAGAAAGGATTAAAACATCTATCACAAAGATGTAAAAGGATCACTTCTGCTATCTTGGAAAGGTTTTTCTGAAATATAAATCTTAAGTCATCTCTAGACAAATACCATGATGAAAAATACTAGGAGAAATCTGGTTTACTTGTGTGCAAAGAGAAGTAGGTCCTCCTGCTGAATAGTCTAAAATTTTTGTGTTAACAATTTCATAAAAAAATCAGTATTGTGTTGAACCAAGAAAAAGAAAGTGACAGTATTCTGTTAGGTGAGAGTGGCTGCGATCTGTTTCTCCAAAGTTTATGTTGCTCCTATGTTTCAATTAGATTTTTTTTAATTCTTTTTAAGGTGAGGCCAAGTATTCTGTGAAAGAGCATGTGCCTTTTTACAGTTGTATTTATGTGTGCCTAGAGTGCGTAGTGCTCTGCACACTTAGATACTAAATACATCAGTGCAGTTGCATTAACCAGGAATATGCCTTTTAGCATATTAGAATAGGTCTATTAAGTTACTTGGCCTTAAAGACAAAACCCTAACCTTTTATAATCTGGTGGATGACTAGCTGCACTGAATATGATCAAAAACCATCTTACATTCATGTGGCAAACTATCACTTTAAATTCCCATCTTTCAATAAATGATTCTTTCTGAGGCTTGATTCCCATCTGCTCCACAACATTTATTTTTATTTCAGCTCCTCTGCCCAGAGTCCAAAGTGACTATTAAACAGCTAAGAAGTTGTGATGTTAAGGTAGATTTTATATATATATGTATGTGTGGCACAACCACATTCCTTGCTTACTCTTTCACGCTCAATAGGCCAGATAGCTCTTTCCATGACCCCCAGGCTGGAGCTCCCCCTTCTTGTGCTAGTATACAGAGAGTGGAAGGAACAAGTATCACTAAAGCAGAGTGTTTATGATTGCATCTAATTACCAGCCCAGTCCTATTTTAGATTATTTTCACCTCTCTGAAGTACCAGCACCTGATCCACTCTGAAGTAGCAAGACCTGAAAGATGAGAAGTGTTTTTTATTTTTTATTTTTTTATTTTCCAGTCTTAGAAATAACATTCGTGTTGCAATCCCTTTAAAGAGCAATGCAAGAATATGCTGTACAATGTGCCTGAATTTAATGATTTTGTACATGATTAACTGCAAAACCACATGAGTTTATACTAGCATAAAATACTAATCTCATACAAAGATAATTTCAAAATAGAAAAATCACTGCTGTGCCTTGGGATTTTAGATTTTTTTCAAGACGATATAAAGACATAGCATTTGGAAAGGCAAACACTGAGGATGTTGGAAAGGATATCTTTAATTTTGTACAAAAGATATCATATTTAACTTTACAGTTAACTTTCAAATTGCCAGCCACTACAATAATGTCGTTAGCAAATACTAAACAGATACATTAGTTTTACAGTATTCAGCCAGGAAACACATAGGGATATATAGATGTCTGTTGTCAAATAAGCAGCCCTTTACTTAAGTGAGACAGCTCAGTAGAGAAATTTCTGATGTTACATGAGATATGCCATGTAAGCCAGATGCACATTGCATTTGCCAGTTTTCGGTATGGCTTTGGCACCTGACTAAAATGGCTATAGCAGGTGAGGTTAAAAGGAAACCTCCCTGTCGCTCAGCCTGTGCTAGCTGTGTAATTTGTACTGCGGAGCTGCCAATGAGTTGCTAGATATTCAGTTTTCTCCATGAAGCGCTTTGCACTGCCGGTGTTTTAACAAAAGGCCTCCACGAAATCTTCTCTCTCTGCTGGCCTGTGATAAACTCCATGCATCAGAAGCTGTGAAGGCTTTTAAAGAGGACAGTTATGAGTGCATAGCACCAAATAAGGACTTTCCCTTGTAAATTTAAATTGCATTTTTTACAACTCCATTCAACAAGAGTGGCAAGACACTTGCTAAATTGCTTTATATGTAGCTTCACCTTAGTCAAAATGTTTTAATTTGGTTCTGAAAGAAGTTAATTGACTATATTGATTAATGTGCAATTCCTGAGTACCGTCTAGTAGAGGAGGATATCTTTCTCTGTAGAAAAAAGTCGTGCATTTTTCAAAGCTCAAATGATTACACAGAAAAAAAGCTCCTTGCTATTTGCAGTTACTTGTGAGGACTGTACACCTTTGGGGAAGTGATTTAGCTGATTCAGCAGAGATAGTGGGCTTCAACAGAGGAAAATTGCTCTATTCCTTCTCTTTTTATTTGATTGTAGAATTTTAGTATGAGGCTCTCAAGAGGCTCAGAAAAGTCCAAGAAAAAAAGGAGAGAATATTGATAATATAATAAGTTTCCAGATACTATTGAAATGGAGACTGTAGAAGCCCTATACAGAGAAATATTTACAATGCAAAATCATGAGAAATTTCTGTTTTATATTAAACTGTTTAACTATATTAATTTTAGCTTAAATTGTTAATGTTTTCACTCCTATTCATGTTTTTTTAGCACAAATTTTTAACCACTGTATCCAAAAAATATCACTTATTTATTATCTACAACTTGATGCACTAGTAAACTAATATAGCAACAACTGAAATATTATTAAGCATTTCTTACTGTCTAGAAAGTGATCGATCTTTCACTTCCAAACTGACTTCTCCAGGACAAATAGACCTTTGCACACGATAAAATAGATTTTGAAGTGATTGGGACAGTCTTCACTTGTCTCGATGATAAACTTCTTCCAGTCTACTGATTTATACCACTTGCACAACTTTTAACAGTTTTATTCTCCTGTGGGATGAAAAATTTATCCAGGGGTACTAAAAATTATGTCCTTGAGCTTTGACTAAATCTAACAAAGATTATTTTGTTTACTGGTAAGAGGATGTAACTGAAGTTCTTGGGCTCTCTTTTGAGTTATCTAATATTTATACAGTAGTAGAAAGTAGAGACTTGGTCAAGTCAGAGCGTATTACTGAGAGAGATGCTGCCAATATCCAGAGGATGTTCCCTGCATTAGGGAGTTTAAGCCCAGATCTACAAAATGTTTAGATGCTTATTTTCCACAGGAATTCATAGCAGGTGTTGGATTCAGCTCACAAACTAAGACATCTGTATTTGTGTGTCTACATGTTCATGTCTACCTATGTGCTAGGTATCTCCACTCTGTAGTAACCGGTGGATATTGTATGTGTCAGTGGATATACTGTATGAGTCAGCTGCCTGAAGTCGCTCTATCTTCTCTACTCCTCCCATCAGATATTTAAACACAGGGATAAGATTCCCTTGAGCCTTCTCTTCTCCAGGCTAAACAATCTCAGCTCTCAGCCTCCCTTGTACTTTGGTGAGCTTTGAAAGAGAAATGGTTTTTATGCCTCAGACAATCTGCAAAGAAGCTTGTATATGTCATTATAAACTTTATTCATAGGCTCTCATTCCCCTCCCAAATAATTATCCCTACCTTTGCAAGTCCAACTAAGCTGCTATTTAAGTGGAGAAAGATAAGAAATAAGTGCATAGAACATGATGATGAGAAATTGAATGGATATAAATGTGAGGATATATTCCTCACAAAAACAGTTACGGATAATTCTTTGCAGTGTGAAAACGTAACCTTATTAAGTAACAATCCATGAAGAGCCATTAGTAAAACAGGGAATATGTTAAGCCCTCACTAGAAATACCCTTATCAAACTTTTGGCCAAATTATATTTAATCAACGATAAGGGAAAAATGCTACTATATAATGAAAAATCAGTCAAATCCCACCTTTTCCAGTCCAGAATGGTCGATGAACTTGACTGATAGTCAAAGGGTCTAAGTTTGGTACCTACTTAGTTGTGCTTGTGATAGTCCTTAAGTAGATCAAAAGAGCAATGACTAATTCGGACTGCTAACCATCCAGGATAGCAAAATGCTATTCTCCACACCATCAGTAGAAAGAAATTGTCACCACACCTCCAGCAGGAACCTACACTTAATGGAACTATTTCAGCAGGATGAATCTGTACAAAACCAACTATGTACATCAGTATTTGCAGGATCAACACCAACATGTAGCATATATGAAATGCATACAGAATGCTTTCACCTTCACTGCAGAGTTGCTACATTTTTGAACTGATATATGAATAATCTAATCCTATAAATAGCTCATAAATGAATAACAACATCTTTCTCTGGGCACATGCAAACAGGCTAGTTCATAGGGAGTCTAGTTAGCCTGGCTGGTATAAGGTCCCTGTAGTAATGATGGAAACAATATATCATCTCTGGAATCATTCCTTCAAGCGATTATATCAGGACTTTTTGTGGTTTGTAATCAATATTCTCAACATCCCTATAAATTACAAAGCATCTATTTTGCTGAGCCAAGTGTAAAAATGTAAGTGATTTTTATAGTACAGCTGGGGCAGAGATTTGAACAGCTCTGATTTTAAAAATGGAGAAACTAAAATATTTATTCTCATTTATTTATTTGTAATTAATTGTCTTTGATGGGGAAGGATTTGATACTATTTTGATATTTTGCTGTTATTTTAATGGATATAAGGGCTTCTAAATCCAGAAAAAACCCTCTTTCAAGATATTAATATGAAGTAAGTAACATTATACTATAAAATATAAAAGAAATATACAAGAAATGTGGAAAGTACATACTGTTGGACTGATCATGCTAATACGTATATAAATAACTTGTAGTTGTTGAAATAAATTATTTCATCTAAAGCTGTTTTGTTTCTTCATAAAATATGACACAAGGAGTCTAGTGAAGGACAGTAGAAAACATAGAATTCCCTGTGCCAATATTTAAGGAGAACATGTTTTAGGACTGATCCTGTGCATACTTGTACATGTGAGAAATTTAATACCTGCGATTACAAGTACAAGTACTTTTATGAGACTTGAGAGATGAAGGATTTAGATATAACAAATTTAGTAGAACCAAAAGAGGAGGTGAATCTAGAGCTATCTGGCATTATCTCGATTTATTTAAGCTAAATATGAATTCATGTAAGCGAAATAAATGTTAGCATGTTTATTTATCACTAATAAATAGTAGTATGTGATTCATGAATCATGATCAGCATCACTATATTCCAGAAGGAGCTCTATTTACTTGAATTTGTTTTGGGAGTATAGTGTTATTCAGTACGAGGACTGATCAAGAGAAATGTATTTGCATTTTTTTGGTTGGCAACATTAAGTATTTTCCACAACCCTCCTTGGAAAAAAACATCTTCGTTTAATTTTTTGGGGGGATGTTGAAATACTTATTCATTTGTTTTATATTTTGAAATTTGGTTGCATTTATCTATCCTGGTGTGACTGCTGCACATGTATACATTGTGACAGCCTTTGGTGCCTTATCTGAAAAGTTAAAAATTATGTTGCAGTGCTTTAATTTCAGAATGACTGTTAAAATGAAAATCTCAGGACAGAGCTTATTCTAAAAGATAGGCAGCTATATTATGTAGTAGTTATTGCTAAGCTTTAAAGCAATAACTTTTCTTGCCTACAGCAGGTAGACAGCATGGTCATCAATTATCTTGGACTCTGTCTATGTTCTCAGATAAAGTGTTTGTTCAATATCCACCCATTGCTGAGGATGCCTCATATATTCTTTTACCTAATCCATGGTGGATTTTACAGTCCTTGTAATTTTAACTTTGTTTTAAGCTGTAGTGCTTGAGTAGGTAGCACTGTTATCTCAAAGGCTCACATGAGTTCTGGTCTGTGAGTCAGTGCTGACATTTTGACAAAAAAAGCCGTTAAGACCAAATACGTTACGTCCTTCACAGTAGCAAGAAAAAACATTTGAGGCAAAATAAAAAAAATATATTGTGAGCATCTTTACAAATACATATACCTAAAGCATACTATCATCTGATGATAAACCCGGCAAATTTAACCTCCTCTGTTAAAATCATATAATTAAATTTCAAACACAGTACAGAATAGATGTTTAGATTCATTTTTAATTAGAGGACAATGTTGTACAGTATTAATACAAAAAATTTTCACTCTCAAATAAACTTCATTTATGTATTAGAATTTTTTTATTTTTTGTTTACATCTTTGCTTGTGTCTATGGCAACGTGTACCAATACTTTATTTTGTTTCTATTAACAATTCTATACATTTAACAGACCGCATGGACCGCATTCTTATTTTTTATGAAAACCAAGTGCTCCTTGGACCACAGTTTAAGAAATGGTGCTGTAAGCCATAGTGGATATTTCGATTCAAGTGTAGTCATTAATGAAAATATACTGAAGTCATAAAGAACACAAAAATAGCATAGTAGCTTTGCAGAAGGAGAATGTTTGTGATGTGTGGAGGAAAACCAACATCCTGGCATGTGCTGCACCCTTCAAATTTTTTATGGAGATAAGAAAAAAGATAAGAAATTTGTCTGTATATGTTTTAGCATATTATCTTAGGTTCCAAAGAAAACTGGTAGCTTTTAATAAGGATAATAGGATTAAATATCTAATTCTGCTGGTGTAAATGGTGAAATTTACTATGGCAGGAAAAAATATAGAATTCTTAACCCAGAAGCTGACAGCTAAAATATTTTCCAGCTTAATCCACCAACTTTATTTTCTTCAATACAATTAATTCACAATAATCATATTTTCAACCCAAATTTAAAGCAGCTTGCTGTTCTTCCCCCCACACTTTAAGAATTGTCCTGGAAAGACAGATCAGAAACTGCGGTCATTATTTACAATTCATTTTTAACACAAGCGGTAACAGTAAAGATGTCTCACATTTACCTACCAGCAAGCCCAACTATTATATAGAACAATATTTTTCAGAATTTAGAATGTTATTTGGTGTCTTCGATGTATTCTGTTCTTGGCCTATGATCTGAAGTTGGGAATAAGCTTAACTGACTAGAGTTCTAATAACAGACCAAAGTTTTGGAAAAAAAATCTTTCTATTTATCGTATTAGATTATATAGATTTCTTTTTGTTTTATTTGTTGGATTTCTCCAGAGACCAAAAATGAATTGAATAATGAAGGATTTAAATGCAGTCCTATGAGAAAACCGTCATTTGGATATCTATGTCTTACCTAACATGAGGAAATAAAAGCAACTCTTATGAGGAAGGTTCTATTTAATAGTGGAGAGCTTGCCTATCACCTTCAAATTCTAGACAGTTTTCTTCTGTTTATTGTGCCAGTGATACTGATTCTCTGTTCATTTCTACAACAGTCCTAGCCTTCAATCTACTCATATTGCTTTGGTGCAGAAAACATGCAAGGAAGCGAGTACCTTATAATCAGCAGAATCATTTTTTGAATCCTACTAAACTCCTTTTCTCAGCAGAATTTTGCACAGTGGATTCTACAGGAAATCAAGTGAAAACAAAATAAGCATTGCTATTAGTTTATTAATTTGCGACAGTTTGGTGATGTTTCCTATGTGCTAGGTTGGCCCTAAAAATACTTTGAAATAATTCATTGACTCTAGAAAGATCTGTTTTCTCCTTTTCTTTTCCAGTCAGTTGGCATAACATGTTTGACTGAGGAAACCTACTCTCTCCACTTCTTGTATGTTTATCTGTTCACCTCTTTTAGAACAGACGACTTTGTGTGAATCATTGTTTATCACCTTTCTACTAAACCAAACCGTGTTCTAAGCACTCTGCTATGAAATTATAACACTGCACTGTTTAAAGTAAGGGGTAATATTTTTCTGTTAATTCTTATCTGCACATTAAAAAAAAAGACAGAGTAGGTGTTTCAGAGAATTTCCAGATGAAATTCACTGAATTGCAGGAACATTTGAGAAATTACAGGGAAACAATGTAATGACAGTGAATTTGCATGTAATGGTACAGCAAAGTTACAACAGTGGAAATTAGGTATAGTTTCATTTAATGATTTTGATCATCTTATGGGAAATACTTCTCACAACTTGAAAATATTTTTTGTTTTACTGTAGTTGATGGTCAGTGAAAGTTTCTGGGAGTTGGTAGCAAATTGTTTTTTTAATACACTAGAGATCCCAGAGTAGTAGTCACTGAATCTTAAAATCTGTGAGAGTGCCTGCATGTTTAAGACCCCATGCTATTACTATTTGTCTATCATTTGAATCATAGGTGCTCCAAGATGGGAAAAAATAAATTTTGTAGTGGTATATTAATGAATTTGTCCTGAACAATTATCTCAAAATGATGAGGATATAAATTAAATTCTTCTCTACTGTTTTGGAGGAATCTTCCACTCAATTCAACTGTCAAATCAAGTCAAATGTCAGCATAATTGGTTGCAAAGTAGTCCTTAATAAGTCCTTAGTAATCAGTATTTCATCTGTCAGTCTAATTTAGTGTGACTGCAATGTTCATAATTATAAGAAGTTTTAGAGCTGTAGTTAACAACTGGAGAGGCAGGGGGGCCCACAGAATGCTTCGGTGAGCTGTCAAGAGATCAGAAACATTTTAAAATTTGAATGTGCTTTTAACCACTTTACTGTGTAAAAGGAGTATGTTAAATGTCATCTTTAAAGGCATCTCTGTGATAATAGCATGGACCCAACGAGATGTGAATAATACAATAATTTGCTGCCATTTTACTAAGTGATATGATAATAGTGCTGTGCCATTACTTGGAATACTTCTTATTAAGTGCTTGCAGATTAAATATCAAATGCTCTATTGTTCTACCTAAACAACTTATCCATCAATTTTCTGATATTTTAATCCAAAAGAAAGGAAAATTTTAAATGTTACTATGGGGTTCCTATAGTAACAGTTTTGAATGAAACACATTTACTGCGCTGATAACGGGAGAAAACAAAACAAAACAAACATTGCTGAATTAACATAATAGGCATCAATCGGCAGAAAGATTCGCTTGTGTGACCTCGGAATCCCTGAGTGTGACTTGCCTCTTGTTTCAGCTGAACCCTACTTTAGGGAAATAAAACATTTAGCATAATCTTAAAGAAGATTACAGACTTGATTAATTTACAGGACTGTCTCCTCTTTCTTTTGATTTTATTTAACGCTGGTTAGTAATTGCATGAGAGAGACAATTCCAATAGAGAAAGGAGTTGTAATTGCTTATATGCATTTCCACAGCATCTAGAGCAGAAATAGTCAGTTAGTTATATTTTCCTGAGATCTACAAGTTCTTACCAAAGCCCATGGATTATTTCAGCAGGTCCACTCGGCACATCTCCTTCAGTGTTTGGGAACTGGGGCCTGCTGCTTCCCAGGAGGCTGGGAGAACGTTAAGAATAAGGTATTTCTGAGGGGAAGACAGGGAAGATTTATCCGAAAAAAATGTAGACCTGTGCAGTCTCTAGTCTCTTTAGGCTCTGGAAGAAAAAGCAGTTCTCGGGAACAATTAATCTAACTTCTTTTAGATGTCTACTTCCAGATGCAAATAGTTCCTTAGGAGTATTTGTTCTTTTCTTCAACTGCAAGGAGACCCTAAACTAATTAGTTCAGATGTTAACTTCTACACTGTAGCTGACTAAAGTTAGGTAGGATGAATCCTACACGTCTGTGATCTGTGTGGTGCCTAGGCAACATCTGGATCGGGCCAAGTAGTACTTTAGCTTCCATTCAAATAGCTCCATACTAGATGTGCCGAAGATTGCCAGGATCCCATCACAGAAACACGAGGGTGCAGGTAAATAGTCCGGTTTAGGCTGATTTTGACTGGATAGGGTGTGATGCAGAGAAGAGAGATTGATGGTTAGAGGGAGACACAGAATGGATAACTTAGACACCAGGTTTGAATTTTTTTCTGGGCAAACTTGTCCGACACCATTGACAAAAGCCTAGAGCATGAACCATGCTGGTTTAGACACCTACTTTATTGCCATAAGTTACGTGACTATTTTTCTCCTTGCAGAGGAGGATCTATCATGACTATTGTATTTTTAAAGAAGTTAGTCCTACATATTGTAAGCATCTAATTATATATATATTCTGTGTTGGAGGTAGATGTTAAAAGTCATTGGAATTTCTGCAGAGAAGGTGATAGTGGTAGTTAAACATGAAAATTAGAACTCTATTTGAAAAGACAGATTCAACTGTGCTGAAAGCAGATCATACTACAACACTGATTCAAGACAGAGGCTGCAATCTATGAAGGTAGAAAACATGTTTTCAGTACCCTATAATTTGCAATTTTAAAATCAACTTTACAAAGAACTTTCCATAGTAAAATTAAAATTGTAGATTTGGTAACTTTGTATATGTTTCAGCCACACAGCAGCCACAAAACAAGAATTATAGGCATAATAATAATTTAAATTTTCCATTCCTAGGTTGCAGAAAGACTTCATATAAAACTGTAATCCTAGAGCTATGGTGTCAAAAAATTTCGACTACATGTTTTCGGTTTTGGGATGTTGCACTTGCATGACAAGGTTTAGAAATTGAATCAGATTTAACTGCTTTTGGTACTAGATGGAGTAAAACTGTTAAGTTTGTGGTATTTTACAGTAAATACTTCTTTCAAGCTGATATAATATTATTATGGGAAGCCATTTTTTCCTGATTGTTAGTATATTTATCCAGACATTAGTGCAGAGAAGGGTATTCTTCAGGCAGTGTGGGGCAGAGCCAGCATGGTAGGGGTTTGTCTGTGCAAAGAACAGCTAGCAATTGAGAAACGCTTTTTTTTTTTTAATGCTACTTTGATGCTTTATAGCAATGTAGCCAAAGATACCTACATAATACTGAGTGTATCATTGCAGTTGAATCTGCAGTATATAATTTCCAGCAGTGAAACTGAGATTCTCTCTGAGTGGGGAAAACAGGAAAAGGGAATAAGATGAGAAAAATCCTCATGTGTGATTTTATATTTGTTAGTCTGATGTGTGGAAAGTACCACATAGAGCTTCCCTAAACCACAGAGTTAAAAAAAAATAGCTAATTTCATAAAACAAACATAAAACCTCTTCTCCAGGTATCTATGCAGTTTTGATACTAAATGCCACAAAAAGCTTGCTCCTGTAGCGCTTGTTATCTTCCTACTGAACTTTCCACTCCGTTTTAATTTCCTAAGCAAGTTACTGCAGTGCTCTATTTGAACGCTTGATAGACAAAGCACTCCTAACAGTCCTGAAACTGAGCAGTTGACACAATTATAAATAGTTTTTGTGAATGCTGTGTAAGGGGAAGTATCATTTGTTATATCTCAGATAGATGTTAGTTGTCTATTATAGTATTATTTTCTGTAGAGGTATATCTCTTCCTCAAATATGTTTTACTCACTATATCTTTGCATTTGGAACAGTTACATTTGTGCAAAGCGCACGGTCAGAACATGGAGAGATTATTTTCCCTAAAATCAAAATAATAAGTCACAGGAAGCAGAGAAGCAAAGCTCCAGTCCTGCCTGGTGATTCATGCAAGTGAAAGTCTGTCTTTGAAATAAATCTTACTGATGCCAAGAAGATTTTTATGGTCAGAACACAGCCCACATGCTTCTCAATGTGAGATTGTTTTGTTAGATTTTATGCTATATAAAATGGCAGTGCTGTAGAAAAATGAACCTCTTGCAGTTAACACAGTATAATACTCATATACATATTTTCAGAGGTATGTTTGTCATCATTTTGTTTTGTAGTTTTTTTATTTGTTTTTATTTTGTGCTATTGTTACTAATGCTTTTCTGCAAACAAATTAGTCTGTGATTATACAATTAACAATGATATCAGAGTGCAGACTTAAGAGTGTGTGAGCTTTTGAGTACCTTTATTACTTAGAAGTCCTTTCACTTCCACCTAAGGTTTTGTAGGATTTCTATTATGTTTCTTTGAAGGTAATCAGGATGATGCTGTGGATTATGAAATATTAAAATGGCTATCAGGAAAAGCAAGGCATAACCAATATATGTTTGATTTGTAGAGCTAGATTTGTTCATTCCCAATGATTATGCACTTTGCTGGAAAACCTACCAGTAAGGAGTTAAGGCTAGGGCAACTGGTCTCTTTTGTGCATAAAGATTTGAAACTGTTGGTTTTTGCTCTTCAGCACAGAGCCGTAACAGTGCTCTGTTTCTGTGGTCTACCCATGTTGTTCTGCAGATCACACTTCTCTGACAGCTCTGGGGTGGCCCAGAGGCTCCATGCACTGTGCTGCACACACAAACGTTCAAGCCATATGTCTAATTGGGGGCGAACTGGTTTCCTGTATTTTGAGCTGAAAATGTGATATCTGCCATATTACATTGGATAGCTTTAGAAGAGGCTAAAGTACCCCCCACTGGACAGACTGTACTGGACTCATACTTGAAAATCATAACTGCCACACTGGATTGAGAGGATCATATGTTCACAGGATAGTGAAGGTTGGAAAGGACCTTAGGAGGTCTCCAGCCCAATCTCCTGCTCAAAGCAGGGTCAGTCTGAGGTCAGACCAGGTTGCACTAAGAGCTTAACTATCTTTACAACACCGTACCATGTACGGTACTACATAAGTAGGCTGCTGTTTAGTCCCTCCAAAGCTGTCTCTTCCCCAAGCTGAACAAGCCCAGCTCCCTCAGCCTTTCCTCAGGGGACAAGTGCTCTGGCCCCCAACCGTCCCGGTAGCCTTGCAGCCACTGAACTCATTCCAGTTTATCAAGGCTGTTCTTGTACTGGGAGTCCTCAAACTGGGCACGGTATTCCAGATGCGGCCTAATGAGTGCTGAGTAGAGAATAACCCCTTCACTTGATCTACTGGCTGTGCTCCTGTTGATGCAGCCCAGGAGGCTACTGGCCCTCTTTGCTGCCAGGCACCGTTGGCTCACATTCAGCTCCCTCTATACAAGAGGAATTTAAACAGCAAGAAATCTGAGGTAGGTTTCTATTTTTAACTAATTAGCCTATTTTTAGCTCTTTGCCTTACAAATGCAGTCTTGCAAATGTGAGTTAGAGACACCTGATGGCTGGAAGCAGATAGCTTCATTTTAGCCCCTTTTATACCAATTTAAATAGGCTTTTGCTACCCAGTTACATATGTATTAATTACTTGGAAATGTATGTTACCCAGCCCTCACTCTTCCACAGCCCTTCTGGCAACTGCATGTACCAGGTTCAAGAAGCTATTTATATGAAGAAGAAAGGATAGAAACAAGGCACTTCCCAAACCTACCCCAAATTTCTCAAATTAGCCCTGCTGTTTGGAGACTGAGGTGGGTTCAGCAGGAGAAATTTCAGCTGTCATGACAGCAGCCTGAATCTCCTTAGATTCATTAACTCTAATTATATAACTAATATTTTATATCTGACTATATTTCAGAATGGTAGGGGCATTTTCATTTTATTTCTATGTATTGTTTCTGTGATTGCTATGCATGACAGAATTGCTGTTTTTCCATATTTTCTAAAGTTTTGTGTGTGACCTTCTGGGAAAACCAACTGCACAGTAGTAAAAAGTGCTCGCATGTCTGCCAACAAAAGCAAGTATTTTTGAGAAGATGATTCTTCTTATTTTTCTGAATGACCTGGAGAGTTTATTGCAAGCTTTTAAGACTTCGAAGAGAAAATCAATTTTAATCCCCATCTGAAAGCTAGAAGCATCCATTTTGTCATTGGTCTAATTTGCCTTATTTAACACGACTGCTGGTGTAATAAGAAAGCATCGTTAATACCAATGAAGGCAGGTGATCAGCTGCCTTTTTAAAAGATCATGTTTTGAATTGCTTAATGTTCAGATTTTGAAGAAAAACATTAATGCTGTCATATTTCATAGCTTGGACACAGTTAAAACTTTCTTTTTATTGAAATCCTACTGCAAAACTATTTTAAGATGCATCATAGCAAACATTTTAAACTCTGTTTTAAGGTCTTTTAGCCACTTGAAAATGATAGATCTTCATGATATCAAAGGGTACAAAGGTCAGACATTGCATTTTGCATATATATAAAGTCACTTGTTTCTTAAATTGATGTTTTGTGTGCCTGTTATGTGCAGTCAGCTATTTTTAGCTCTTCTGGGGAAGGGTGCATTTTGTGATTTTCTTCTTCTTTTTTAGGACTGCTAATACAGATTACAAAATTATGAAAATATGGTTAAATATGATAAAAGACATCTATGACTTTTTATTTCAGCATTTCTTTTAGTATAATTCAAGAATGTAAACCAGTTTTGCTTATTTTTAATTAAAGTGTATGTTTCCACTTTACCATGAGGTTTACAATTCTGAGGTCTTCATGCTCAGATGTAAAATTTCCTTTAAATTACAAATTTCTCATATAGGTACCTATATTCAAGCCAACTATAATCAATTAAAATAAACACCTAATTCTCATAATTAATGCAAATGGTAGAACACGCTTTATTAGTAACCCATGATGTGCATGACTCAGTGCAAAATATCAAATCAAAATATCTGAATAAAACATTAATGTCTGCTGAATTTTAATAAGGTCACTGATTTAATCTAAAAGAAACAAATTCCCTAACACACATCTGTATCCTCTTTGATTTCTTCCTAATATCTAACTAACTTTTATTAAAAAGACATTTTAGCAAATTATGTTACACTAAAATCAAACCAACCTTACAATCCATTACAGCTAAGACATTCTGAATGAAGATGAGACTTTGTCCTTAATTCATGGAGTTGAACTTGCAATTTTTTGTTTAGGATAATCAGCTAATAGGATGTCCTGGACTACAAGGATTTATTTTTCAATCCTAACACAACATTTAAAAGCATCGCTCAAGGTGTTATTTTGCACTTAACAAAGAGATTTCCTACTGCTGGTGGAATTGTACCAGAGTATAGTTTTTAAATAAAAACAATCAAGTTACAATGGCTTCCATGTACAAATCCTAAACAGTGCTAAGATTGCTGCCTGTGTCCTTCATGCAGAAATGAGATGAGAGGCCCAGAGAGTCAGTGCAGGTATCTTTTAAGCCTGTACTAATTTTATCACCCTCCAATGTGTTGCATGGCTTTTCGTTATAGGATATACAAATGAGGTGCATATAAAAGCTACAAAACTTTTGTTAGGGAAAATGATTAGCAAGCTTTAGATAAACTTCTTTAATATAAATAAAATGTAGTATGAACTGCCCACCTGCCCCCAACCACCTTGGTTTTCTGAACCCACTAGAATGGCAAATAAACTGCTTTTTGCTAGTTCTTGACATTCAAGAACAGTTTTGAGATCATACTTGCTATTTTAGGGACATCAAAAGTGCCATGCTTTTTCTAGATTTTACAATCCATTTATTCTCAGTATATAAATTTCAAAAAGTGCTGAAGGTATTCTTTTGCAAAAAATAACTACTGCATATTTTTAATGAAAGGGGAAACTCTAAAGTAAAGTAGGCGAAAACTAAAGTAGGCCAAAATCTAATGTGAGGCACAAACTCAAAATACCTGCTCAGTCTTTGGCACTGTAGAGCTGCATATTTTTGCCAAGCCATTCATAAAAACAAACTTCTGAAATGTTTTTGTAGTTGGTAGGTTGGATCATTTGGTTTTGGCTTTTTCCTTTTTTTTTTTTTTTTTTTAAGAAATCAATACTGTAATCAATCAGAGAGGCCCTGACTGATTCCTCTGGCAGCCCCCTACAAGAGCAGCTGATGAGGTCAGATAAGGACATGACAGACTGTCAGCGCTGGATAAACCATTTCTTCTGGGTGGATTAATACGATATTCGTAGCTGCGAGGAGAGCCTGCCATTTCTGAGCAGTTCTGTGAAGGGTGAAATAAAAGTTATTTCAATCAGCCCTGTACTCAAATTACCAGTTAGTTAGGTAACCTTAAGTCAGTCAAGACAGACAAAACCAGCAACAAACGAACAAAAAAGGAAACGTAAGTGTGAAATTCTGGCTTCTCTGAATTCTTTCCTGCCCTCCTTTGACTTCTTGTAGTCTGGTTTTTCCCTTGCAGTGTCTATTTGCCAGTTATGAAAGCAATATGGAAACTACGTCAGTCACGCATCAGCTGCTGCTTTCCCCACAAACTGTCTATTATGGGAAGAAATGTAAAGGCTATCTCGTAATTAATACAGATACCTTTACTATCTTCTGCATCTGGTAGCTCGGATTCTTCTGGATGACAATGATTATAGAAGTAAAAAACCGTTTCCCCCAAGTTATAACCGAGCCTAGGCGGTAGCTGTGTGATCTGTCCAACCCTCTCACAGCAAAAAATTACTAGAGGGTAAATGGGAAAAAAGATTTTATAAAACCCTGGCTAGACAGCTACAGCTTCGCATTCCAGTTGACCTTTATAACATTTGCCCATTTATTTGTGCGTGACAGCGGGAGAATCACACAACGACAAGCCCGAACCCTGCAGCCACGTGGGCGCTGCGAGCTGGAAGGCTTGCCGTGCGCGGAGCGTGCCGCGAAGCACCCGAGCCGGCGGCCCGTTAGCGCCAGGGCTGCTGCCACTCTGCTGCTGGTGATTACCGAGCAGGGCCGCGCCGTGCCTCCTTCAGCGAAACTTCCGCGGTGTTCATGAACCCGCTAGGTCATTGGCGTCAGCGGATTGGTCTGTGGGCTATAATTTCACCCTCAGCTATCTTTCTTAGTAAAACAGAACATAAAAGAAGTAGATCACCCCTCAGTCTAAGAACATGCGTGACAACTCTGGTATTGGGTGAATGAYGTCCCTAAGCACTTTCACTTCTTTCTCATCAGTGAAATTAAAAGGTATGCTTAGGGTTTGATGGAATAAAAATGGATTTAGACTCTTGGCTGACCTGGGGACTTCTTTCCCCCAGAGAGAGATGTCTTATTATACTCTTTCACTGTCATATAAGAATATCTCATGCGAATGTTTGCCCACAAAACACTCCCAGCAGGTTACTTCAGTTTATACTTATGAATAAGGATCAAAAGAAACAAAAAAGTTAGTGTGCAAATCTGGTATCTAAGTTAGGTGTTTTGAATTATACCCTGAAATTCTTTCTCTCTCCACAGAGARACCTGAGGAAAATTGACCCTTAAGTATCTGAGGTCGGGTGAAGTGAAAAACTTTGCTGGAGTCAAAGGTGGGTATTCATCTCCCTTCTATCAGGGACATACAACAACATGATGTCCTAGTGAAGGAAAATCACCACGCTTCTTTCACAGACAATGAAACAGGTACCTTAAGAGAGTAATCTGTCTTATACTACAACATCTTATCCTAAGTAAAGTCAGATGAATCACCCTCTGGAGATGCCTATTTCACTGATTAATGCAGTGAGATGAGTCCCACTTTGAGTCTGACTACCTRAAAAAAATCTTGCTTGACTTCCAACTAGTTGCAGCTAAATATACACCTCCATTATTTACACATTATCTAGACATCACAGTTAGGCATTAAATGCATATAAATGTGCATGCATACAATGTGAGCTTGAGTTAGAGGCTAGTTGTGTTCCACTAATGACAATTTAAAAATCAAGGGAAACTGTACCTAAATTCTCTCATGATCCATCTTGAAGGAGCATTGATGACCGAAAGGGTATGCCCAGATTCATTTTCTTAGAAAATCCTCCTGGGTCTAGTGCCTTACTTTTGCCTCTGACTTCTCCAATGCTGGCTMTACCTGAGATTTGTCTCTTAGATACAGTTGGATATGAGCGAACTGACAAAGATCACTGAAGTTCATATGCTAGGCACACAGAGAATCTAGAGCAGTAGAAACCCTCCACCATGTCTTACCCACCAAGGCATTCCTCTTCCTTGACTGCTTCTCAGAGGGACAAAAGAGATCATTCCTGCAGATATTAGTGATGTTCAGTATGGTATTTCTTTCCTGCAGATATTAGTGATGTTCAGTATGGTATTTCTTTTTTATTAACAGCTTAATTAAAATATCACAACAAAGTTCTTGCACAGCGTTTAGTAGTTAAAATTTTTAACTAAAATTAGGGAGGAAACACAACCTTGTCAACTAGAATGAAAACTAGTTTCCAGTAAGTGACAAATCACATGAACTGATCTAAGTATTTCATCAATGAGGAAATGCTTGTTACAATAAGAGAATCTGATTATAAATCAGGAGAGTGTTTTCTGCCTGTCCCTCTTGTTACTATAATTTTGCTGCTGTCAGCTCTTCCTTCAAGAACTGAGCTCTGAGCTGCCCTACAGAACAGGGTCATGCCAATACTAATGAGAAGGATAGGAATGTTTGGGACTAACTGGGGAATTGTTCCTTTTTGTTTTGTTAGCCTGTGAAATAACAGCAATAAAGATATGTTAATGAGGTATAAATCTTCCATGCATTAGTCCTATTTGACCTTGGCTAATGAAGAGCGGACAAATTCTCTTGAAAACTTAGATACAGAACTTGCTGTGAGACAGTGACCACCCTGATGGGGTAGCCTGGGTGTTCACACACCAAGAGATGAATACAATGTGTGAGACAGGCTGGATATGAATTCTTAATTTTTTTAAGGTTTGTTATATGTCACGCAATATCACAGATGGAGAAAAAAGCACTCGGACCAGCTGCACATCACTGTGAAGTTCTAAATTCCTCTATTTAGGAATGTATGATATTAATTTATATTCTTCAGAATTCATGAACCACTTGGGACTAGAATTATTTCAGCTGTTTAAGGCATCTAAGTGAGAAGAATAGGAGAAGATGTGCAATTGCATTTTTAATCACTGCAGTAAGAGTGGCACTGCCAGAGGATGAGTCAGCTTTTTGGAGGGACTATTCCCATGAAAGCACTTGACAGTTTTGAGTAGCTTTGTTTTTTCTGGTGTATGCTTTTCATGAGCATATTCCTATCAATCTCTGAATGATGAAATGAGTTTGCCATAGCTCAAGGGGGAGGGAAGAAAAGAATAGGATCASTACCAAAAATATATAGGACATTTTGGTGTTTGGCATACATGTATAGCAGTGTCATAGATGATTTAAACAACTGAGAATGATAGCTGTTTTTTGATACCTTGGCCATGYGTCCTTCTTTCTACGATGTCTGTCATTGTGGCAAGGTAGAGAAATAAAAGTTGGAGCCATTCCAGTGATAATGTTTATTCCAAGGATTGCTGTAAACAGAAAGTTCTGCTGACCAAATATATTGGCCTCATGATTGCTTTTCTGTTGCTCTTACAGAGAGCCATCAAAAACATAAAAAAATGCAGCACTCTGTCTTGTCAATTTATGCCATGTTGCTTTTGTTATCATGTTGGATAGAGGTATAAGGGTGRGTGCAAGGAAGCATTAGTGACCTTTGCCTGCTCCACACTGCCTTGACAAAATGTCCCTAAATATGTCTTGCTGGGAGATTAAGCTAGTTTGAGTTCAGCTCTGTACTCATAAGAGAGGGCTTCTCACTCAGGCTGACTGAAGCTGGCCCTTTCRGAAGACAGGCCAAAGAATCAATGTTTAGACATATTCTAACTGGTTGGTTGTTTGCTGTTTTCCTTTACAGTATTTGAAGAACTGGAGAGGGTAAATAACCCCTTGCCACTCTTAGAGCTTACGTTCCTGTTTAAAGCTGACATTATGTGTGATTGCCACTGGAGAGAGAGATGGGTGCAGAAAAGTGGGTTCATAAATCTTCCCTCAACTTTGTGGAATTTTTACTGTGAGCACAGATAGCTTTAGCATATTCTGTAAGGAATTACTGCAACAGTTAGAGGAAAACATCTTCAAATTGAATAATAGCATCTAAATCCATGACTTGCATATCCAGGGCAAATTTAAATGAGAAGTTTAGTTCTGGAAAAAGTAAGAGCGCTAGACTGTGCTAAGAGCATACTTAATTGTTGTTCCTTTTCTCATCAGAGAAAAAAAAATCTAAATAGAAGTAAAATTCTAAGCAAACAAAAGTAGAAATTGTGCAAGAGGAGAGCTAACCAATAAGTACGACTTGGTTAAAATTTTCTTCTCTGAAAGTCATTACTATGGCTTTTGGCTCATTCTCTTTTGCTTGCTCTACTGCTAAGGCTTGCTAAATCACTATTTAATCATATAAAATTGTAGAACAAAGACAGAAACACCAAATGACTTATGATTGTATATCAAGGGTAGTAGTTTTAAGGCTCCCTTCTAGCGTATTTTCCTCTTAATAATTTTAGCCTCTGTTAAATCAGAATTCCATTATGCATATTCTTTATCAGTGATTAATTTCACAAAAGGATATACTACAAAAGGATTTTAATCCTTTGTATATGGATCATCACATATCTTAGCRTTAAAAGGCAGAATTATGGAAGTGAAGAGTATCTTCCAATTATTGCTTAATCATGACACAATTTGAAGAATGAACCTTGTGAGGGGAAATATTTTAAATCTATGTGACACTTGAAAATTGCTTTAAGTTACTTCATGCATTTTGATGTACAAAATTCTTCTTGAGGCACAACAGATGAAAAGAAATATTACATTAAAAAAATTCAAGGAGCTTATTGTTTCATTAAATATTTACCATCCATTCAAACTTTAGTGGATTTACTCTGCATCTGAACAAGAGACCTTAGGGTTTACATCTGTAAATCATTGTGCTGGTGCCTACCAAAAGTGATAAATCCAAGGCAAGCCTTTGCAATGGTTGTAAGTTATTTAATAGATTAATTTAGAGCACAAATGTTCGTCTGTAAGTTTTAATGAGCCAAATAATATAACTCGGCAGGTTAGATAAAAAAGAAAAAGCAGATGCCTGAGCTCAATGCACATTACATGAATGCTGCATTCACATCATAACAACAGTAGGATAAGCACGTGCATACAGTTTAAACCCACTCTTAAGGGTCACCCAATCTTCCTTGGAAAAGGAAGAATAAGAGACAACACAGGAAAAGAGAGAGCTGTTTTCTCTCAGACAGTTTTTCAGATGGGCTATCTTAATTTGGTCAAATTGATTCATAGCTTGCTTTAAGACCTCTTTGCACCTAATTTCATTTCTTATCTAGAGGCTCCAAGGACTAGAATCACTATGCAGATTAATAAATAGCACATGGCCTGTTTCAGTTAAAAATAATCTTCACATATATAATTACTTGTATTACGTGCATAATGTTGCACACATTATAAATGTAGACACAGACACACATGTATGATCATAGGATTATTTCTGTGCTGTTAAGAGTGATATAATTCTATTAACTGCAGTAAAACTACTGGATCATATTAAAGTCTAACTCAGGATTTTTCCATAAGTCTATTCATTGTGGGAATGTATATTTTAATAAATTTATAAAATATTTAATACATTTCTATATGTTCTGTTCTTTTTTCTTTTGTTTTCATTATTGCTCTTAGGTCTCAAACTCTGGAAGTCATATGCCATGAAAAAGTCACATAGGTTTACTTATAAATCATCATAATAAATCATAATTTCRCATACCCTGTTCTGTCAGTTTTCTGTCTTCCATTACTTCTGTTTCCTCCCTCTATTGCTTGACACATTAATATAAAACACTTTAATATAATGTGGAATATTGTATAAATATTCAAGATGATCTCTAGTTATATAAGCATTGCTTGTTGTTTCAAATGATGGAGAATTGTTTGATATTGACTTGAGGTAACTATTCTTTATTTAAAAATACCTTTATTTTTCACGAAAAATAGAATGATGAGGAGTCAACAGAGCTGACCAGAAAATCATTTTTTTTCACTGTGAAAAAGAAGAAAACATTATAAATTCCTTAGATAGTTTTCTTTAGTCTTTTCCAGGGACTTGGATTTTCAGCCAAAGAAATTTTAGAGATGAAATGATCTATTTTTCTGAAAAAGTTTAATTGGAAAGTTTTAGGAATATTTAAGAAATACTACTTTAAAAATAAATGGAAAGTAACTACTGCTTTTGCAGACATAAAATTGGTGCTAGGRTAATGAGCAAATACTTGATTCTGCCAGAGGGGAAAAAAAGAGTCATGTGTAGTGGTGCTGAAGAAATGTATTCCTGGAAGCGCCCTGTGCATACACATGTGTAGCTGCCCCATCACAACCACACACAACAGTCAAATAAAAATTTGACAATAGATGGAGGAAGAGCAGATGTGCATGACATTGTGATAATACAGTCCAAGAAACAGAAAATTCAGAGTAGATACTCAAATCTCTTGCAAATCCACTCTTTGAGTATGTAACAAGCAGAGATCTGCAAGATGTCCCCATGACATTATGGTGCTCCACAATGCAGGCAATGGTTCCTGTTGCAGGAACAATTGTGGGAATGTGTATTCACTATTCTGGATACAGTATTCACTATATCTTTATTTGGATAAAACCAAAAGATCAGAAATTCTGAATTTTCAGAGTATTCTGAGAAATTCTGAGAATTTCTGAGCTTGCATCTACAGGCAGTTTGTTTAGTAGGGATTGTGCTCTGCTCATGCATACTATAGTTGGGATTCCTCTTCCTCCCCAGTTTGTAGTCCAAAATTATGGATGTAAACATGTAACAACCTGTTACCTTCACAGTCAGAAGAGAATAATACAGTTAATTTTTCCACAGAGTGGTTTATCTCAGCCTAAGACATGCATCTGAAAAATATGGACTGATCCATCCTTCAGAGATACTTCCCCCCCCCCAATTTTCTGTAGTAGGAAACTTAGACATTTTCTGGATTTGGAGACCTAACTTTTTGTTTTCTGGGTTATGTCAAGGTGATTCCCATCCTTAGTTTGGACTGCTAGTGTCTATCCTTGGCTCTTGTCCATACAGTACCTAACAATTTACTTTTATTGGCTGTCAGGCAGGCACAGCAGTGGACTCAAGCAGTTAATTGAGAGGAGCTTCCCAAGATATCATTCTTCATTTAAGTGCAGGTACAGTTTGCACCCAGTGAGCTTTTGCCCTGTTCAGTCTTACCCTGCCTTACCCTACTTTTGACTGGAATCCCATCATGGGTCAGRAGACCAGCGCTGCAGAGGCACAGCAGTACTTGGATATGATGCCTTCCAGAAAAGCCTCATACTCTAGGGTGTTCTTCTGCATTGCTGTGAAAGATTCTCTTTCTTCTTAATAAAGAGTCGTAATGATGGCAGCATGTTGGGGGCATACAGTGCCGACCTTAGAGTCCATGATACATCTTATGTTATCAACAGAATTCATCGAATTCTTCTTAACTGTTTTCCCCCAAAGGCAAGCAGAAACAGCTGAGTGATGCTGCTTTGAAGGTGTCTGACCGCCAGAGCAGGCTAGGCGATCTTTTTCTTAGGAGACAAGAATTCCAGTAGGAGGAAAAATGTTAAATAAAACTAAAGTTTCCATATTCATGTTTCCAGTTTTTTTTTTCACAACTACTCTAACAGGCAGTCTCTGGAAATGGAAATGTTATTATAGGAGTTCTGTCCAAGATGATGAAAATTTTCTGATAAATTAGATAAATTATGTGATTATACTTAGATAAATTAGTCTTTATCCGTTTATGTAGTAAGATCTAGGATTTTTACTCTTCTTTCTTACTTATGCTCATTTTTTGGCACATAACCTGTGATTTTATTTCAATAATCTGTCTAACACTTCTTGTCAACTTTTCTCTGTTCATATTAGTCTTATAAATTGCAGTGTGCAAACTGTGGTGATGGGGACTTTCTTTTCAGGACAGGTTTGGAACTGTAATCACATTTTCACCTCATCATGTCTTCATATTCTCRCTTTTACAGTGTGCTGGCCCCTGGCAGTTGATTCATCATGCATCCCTAAGCACAAACATGAACTGGGACATAGAGAGCAATAATAGAGTAGAATAAATCATATTACAGCCTCATGTCTGGGGGAAAAAGATCAGAGGAGGCATGCCAGCTGTGAATGTAAATGTATTGTATGGCTTCTGGTTTGTCAGCTCAAGGGTGTGAAATTATGGAGTCCAGGTTTTGAAAAATGCAGTGCTAGCTGATTTGGTCAGAATCAATACCAGTCAACTGAATGAACCAGATTTAACTGCTCAAGTACTCATGGCAAATCATTTAAGGTATAAACTCAGATATATTGCATTTCCATGTATGCATTTGTGCTGTTCAYATTAGAACCATAATTATAAATCTGAATTAAATGCACTGTTGCACAGTCACATGCTTAATATTTCTATCAGGTAGCAGAGGCAGGAATATTCTATCCAAAAGTTGAATGAAGACAAGAAATAGTGGGCAGGCCTACTGCAGTTATTTATTTAAGCACTCAATATATTTTTTCAACACAATTAGTGTCTAACAGCATGACAGAACTTACTGCATTTTTATGTGTGAATAACAGTGATTTATTGAAGAATGCACTAGTTCTATTTTGTGATACATTTTCTGGAAATCTCACATGAAAATTATATTTCTAAATTGTCTTGAAATAATTCCCCTTTAAAAAAATTTCCTCACTTTTGAAAATTTACACCTTTCAATATAGAAGTGTCATAGATGGGACACAGTACTAGATATAATTATAGGTGACATGGTTAACAAACACTTATAAATATCAGCCTGATGTGATAAAAAATAAATTCAGTACAGTCTTATATGTAATGTTTTTCTTCAAGAAAAAAGTTTCATACTGTATTTTGCTACCCCAAAGAAGAAGTTTTAACTTAGTAGAAAGCTGCAAGATATTTTTAAATCTATATACTTACATCATAAGTACACAAATCATAGCGAGCATAATTACAATTATTTTATTCTGCTTTGAAGGCATAAAAGCAAAGGGTTAGCTCTGCTCTCTTCACACAAATATGCATTTCAGGTAGGTTTGGCAGCAAGTTATAATATCTATGTTAAGAAAATAGAAATAGAAAATACACAAAAATAAAATGTTARTAGATTTAGTTGAGATAGTTGATATCTTCTGTTAGAGTAAGTAAACATAACTAAAGGCTAAGATTATACAGAATTGGAAGTAGCCCTATTAGAAATAATAAGCCTTTTTTTCATCTCTAGTAATTTTTGCTTGTTAGTGATTTCTTCWCTTAATTGAGTCTACAAAACAACTTATGCAGCAAATTGAGAACACAAATACTCACTGATATACTAACTTTTCAAATATTTTAAAAGTACAAAAAAACCCATGGACATAGAATGAATTCAGTAAAGGGCCACAAAGGTGTTTAAGGGATTGGAGCATCTGTCATGTGATGAGAGCCTGAGGAGCTGGGACTGCTTAGCTTGGAGAAGAGAAGGCTTAGGGGCATCTCATCACCACGTATATGAAGGTTGTGGAATCTCCATCCTTGCAGATGTTCAAGACACRACTGGACATGGTCCTGAACAGCCTGCTCTAGTTAACCCTGCTTGAGCAGGGAGGCTGGATCTCCAGATGTCCCTTGAAAACTCAGCCATTCTGTGATTCTATAATATAACCATTTTTTCTCACTTCTTATTTTCTCCCAAGAGTGCTTACATAATGCTCTTGGTTTCTCTAACCTTTCTTTATTAYTTCTTTACATCTTTAATACATCTTTACATGCAGTATCTAGATGAATTTAATTTTTTCTGGAGGCTTATGCATAGGTCTGCATTATTCTGTTAATCATAGAAGCCCCAACTCTTCTRTGTGCTTTTAATAATTCATTAATCTCTGCCATTTTTGCAGGTCAAAATGGAAAATAATTTTTCTTTTTTCTGAGCAAAGCTCATATGGAACAGATGCTAGAAGATACATGATAGAGTCCTATATAAAACATTTGATTTTGGGGAATCCGGGAGAAGTTCGAGTTTATCCTAATACTCTTGACAATGTTTACGTTTTGCTTTGGAACTGTGTTGTTCCAGTATTTTGGCGTACTAACTCTGAAAATGTCATATATGATTGTTGGATAATCATTACAAATAAATCACCTGTTTCTGCACTAAGCCATAATTTTCTCATCTAGTATATTTTAGAAGCAAAAATCTCTATCCAGAAACTTGAGACTAACTGGACACAGACAAGCCTGAGGAACCACTTAGTTTGCAAACAAACATCATCATGGGCTTTTATCAAAGGCTTTTGAATTTYGATAAGACAGCAGTAAATTATTTCTTTCACCAAGAAATTTTTGAAATTTATGATCTGTTTATGTACATACTTTATAGCATAGTCAATAAATGTCAAATAAATGAGAGAAAAGGCAATGAATAAAACCACTTTAGGTACCTTCTCCAAGAGAGGCAAAATTGTACGAAAAGAAGAGGAGCCAACTTGGTGCAAGTCTTCCTCTGAGACTRCTAAGCAACTACTCTTGGCCACAGACACAGGCTGTGGAGGTAGCTGACCTTTGATAAGATAGTAGCTCTTTTGTGGAAACCATTTTTTCTCAGCAAAAAAATGTTTGTAAAATACATGTTTTTGCATCTCCTCCCTTCTTTGAGTCCAGGGGTCAGTTTAGTTCCTCTTTCTCTTGGTCTCCTACCCCAGCTCTCCATACCCCCTGCACTGCCTTCCTTATGGCCACAGGTCTGGGGAACCGTGACAGGAGTGAGGCTGAGGTGTCTCTCTGCCTTCTGTAGTCAGTAGAAAGGACTCTTCTGCAGGACCAACTGGGACACCAGTGGTGGGCACCTGCTCCACAGGCAGCCTGTTCTCTACCAGGTGCCTGATGCCTGAAGTCGGATCCCTAATGTCAGATAACTTATGTCACCCAGAGCAAACCAATGATTCACTCATATAGCCCTGGAAATCGTGTCATTTTTGTRAAACAGTAATCCTAGATCCATAATAATACTCTCAAATATATCAAAAATGAAGGATCCTGTAATGACATCAACAGCAGGAAAAAAGTSTTTGGTTGAGGGGTCTCTTGGTATGGGAGGGGTGACTGAAGAGGCAGGAGAAAACAGGGAATTTCCTGTTCAAATTTCCTGTGTTCCTTTCCTGTGAAGAAGGAGCAGGATGCTAGGACTTACAAATCTGGGTTAACTGTTCAAACTTTGGATGAGTCTCTGTTTTCTTTAGCATATCTTTAATTTGTTCACCTGTTTCATATGTGCAACTTTGGAAAGGAAGATAAAGCAAACTGTTCTTTAGAGCAGGTGCATGTCAAATCTCAGACTAGAACTTCTCTATTTGTGTTAAAATATACATCTTACCAGGAGACTTACTCTTAGATTTTAGAAAATTTATTTAAATCTTTTGATCAGTTTGTTTTGAAAAGTTGACCAATTCATCTGTTTGAACACACTACCTGAGAAAACAAAATGCCTCCTCTACAATTGCAGAATCTGAACGGAAAAAAAGAGCCTGAATGGAAATTATAAATACCAATTCAGCTTCCAGGATGGTAAAATGTTCCTTCAGGCTCTGTTTGTTTAATCAATGAATGAAATAGATTACATTTGTTTATGGAGATGATAGCCYGGCTAATGCACTGACTTCAGTTAGAAAGCAACATATAATCAGAACAAGAAATACCCAATAATAATTACACAAGGAACAGTTAATCCACCAACATTAGAAACATGGCAATGGGATTTTGAAAGTGATTGCTTTGAAATAGTCATGCAAATTTTCTACATGTTACTTAATCTGCAATGAAAAAGGACTTAGTCATGTTTTAAGCAGCAATAAATAAAATAACGGATTGTTAAAATATTGAAAGTATCGTTTCTGAAGGATTTGCTCTTCATTCCCAAATTGCTTTGATACTGCTAGATAGAGAAACTTGAATTTTCTTATATTATTCATCTGCTGATGAATCATTATTAGTTTTTCTGATYTGTTTTTCAAGTGGTTAGCCAAAATTCTGCATTATTTGTAGTTGTTCCAGCTAGGGAGATAAATTAATAATGGAGTTATTTCTATTTTGGGAAGCCCAACCAAAACATTTTTGATTCAGTATGGCTCAAGAGCCTTTGAGTGATTTGAGCCAGTGATGGTTTTGGCTAATAATGCCAACTTTTCAACAAGTCCAACAGTGCAGRGCTGGTTTCCCATTGGAAATTACAATACTTCTAATTAAAAGGGCCAAATAGTACAATCAAGCATGCAGCACAGGCTTCTGGCAAGTAGGAGTTTGTGGCTGATACACCAGAGGGCTGTGCTGCCATTCAGAGAGACCTGGACAGGCTGGAGAGTTGGGTGGAGAGGAACCTCATGAGGTTCAACAAGGGCAAGTGCAGNATTGGAAATTACAATACTTCTAATTAAAAGGGCCAAATAGTACAATCAAGCATGCAGCACAGGCTTCTGGCAAGTAGGAGTTTGTGGCTGATACATCAGAGGGCTGTGCTGCCATTCAGAGAGACCTGGACAGGCTGGAGAGCTGGGCGGAGAGGAACCTCATGAGGTTCAACAAGGGCAAGTGCAGAGTCCTGCACGTAGGGAGGAATAACCCTAGACACCAGTACAGGCTGGGGGCTGACCTGCTGGAAAGCAGCTCTGTGGAGAAGGACCTGGGAGTGCTGGTGGATGACAGGTTGACCATGAGCCAGCAATGTGCCCTTGCAGCCAAGAAGGCCAATGGTCTCCTGGGGTGCATTAGGAAGAGTGTTGCCAGCGGGTTGAGGGAGGTGATCCTGCCCCTCTACTCAGCCCTGGGGAGGCCTCATCTCTAGTACTGCATCCAGTTCTGGGCTCCCCACTACAAGAGAGACATGGAGCTACTGGAGAGAGTCCAGCGTAGGGCTACAAAGATGATCAGAGGGCTGGAGCACCTGCCCTATGAGGAACGTCTGCGAGAGCTGGGCCTCTTCAGCCTGGGGAAGAGAAGACTGAGGGGGGATCTGATCAATGTGTACAAGTACCTGAAGGGAGGGTGTCAAGGGGATGGGGCTAAACTCTTTTCAGTTGTTCCATGCAAAAGGACTAGAGGTAATGGGCAAAAACTGAAGCACAGGAAGTTCCGCCTGAGGGGGAATTTCTTCCCTGTGAGAGTGACGTAGCACTGGCACAGGTTGCCCAGAGAGGTTGTGGAGTCTCCTTCTCTGGAGATATTCAAAGCCTGCCTGGATGCAACCCTGTCTAACATGCTGTAGGTGACCCTGCATGAKCAGGGAGGTTAGACTAGATGATCTCTAGAGGTCCCTTCCAACCTTACCGATTCTGTGATTCTGTGAGTTCCCCATGTCCTCTAGAGAATGGGCAACACTTCTCACCATGCAGCACCACAGCCTCTTCGCRGCTCCTGGAGTCAAGCTGAAGGAAGGTGTAGCTTTATGTTGGATTTGGAATAAAACTAGCTCCACAGCTTGGKGGACCAGGGTTAAAGCTTCTTAGACCGTTTTGTCTGTTCCCTCAACTAAATTAATTCCTGAATATACACAAGCATAGAGATACAGAAATGCATGCACGCACAGGTGTTTAGGTAATGAGATGAGATTGCTGGGGACCACTGGAGTAAGCAGAGGAGTTGATTTCATGGAAATAACTATGTACAGGTTAGTGTCCACTGAAAGAGAACAGGAATCAATAGCCTTCCTGCCAGGACCAGTGAAGTAGAACTCWCTTTAAATAGTTCCAAATAGCTCGTCTTTGCTAATGTCTGAAGAAGTGTAATAAGCAAAAAAATAGTGCAGAGGTGTTTGCTTGTGCTGGAGCTGTTGGCCATTCATGTGGTGAGTGAGAGAGAGAGGTTAGGGCATGGAGATCCCAAGGGCTGCAGACTTAATGCTGAATCCCTCTGAGARGATATCAACACTTGGTTAATCCACTCCTCTGAACTAGTAACCAGAATACTTTGGGGTGTGCGGAGCATTCAACAAAGTCTTTGAAGTAACACCTGGAATATGGTTCCGTTCCAATTTGAGAAGGAGCATTGCTTTGAACTGGTTGATCAGCCTGAGTCTACTTCCAGAGAATATGCAAACTTCTGTTTTAACAAAATGGGGAAAACAAAATACCAAGAGCTTGTCTCTCTGCTCACAGTTCCAAGCCAACATTTTGCAGAGGTYCCCAATGCCAATTTACTCCTGCTGCTACTTGGCAGTCTCTTCCATCTCTTTATTTTTTTAGTAAAATCTTTCCAAAAACACTCGCTGTGACCAACCAATAAACCCCTACAATGGAAGAAGGCTCAGAGGAGATGGGCAAGGCCAAGGTGCCCATGAAACTCATGGAGGGTGTGACTCACTAACCACAGCAGTGGCGCAGAAAGGTGATTTTATCTCAACACAGAGGGGGCTGCAGGGTGGACTTTGCTTTAGATAAACAACTGTGCTGCAGGAGTGGATCARCTGACTACACCCCAGCTGAATGGATCAACTGGTGTAAATGTTTCTTCCAGAGTTTATSGAGAGTGTAAATGTTTCCCTGAGATTAGCCAGACCAGCATAGGGGAAGTGTATATGTGGCTCAGCCAAACAGAGTATAAAACCTGAACAACTATCAAAAGAGTTTTGAAGAGAGCAAGGTGCTTGAGCTGGCTTCAACCCAYGCTTTCAGGCTGACTGGGGATGCCCAGCATCATGATGGTGAGCATGTTATAGAGATCGGTCATCACAYTGGTATTGTGATTGAACTGTATATTGTGATTGCTATATTTGCTAATATGCTCTTTTGCTAAGWGTATGCTCTTGTATTRTGATTTTAGTATACTGCTGTATCACTCTGCTAAATTAGAAATCCTGTGCAACATCAAACATTCTCAAAGTAACTTTTATATTAAACATTACACTCTGTATGCCTGGAACATCTAAAAGAACCTGATCAGAGAGTACTGGACTCTGACACCGGCATATTCAAAAAAAAAAAAAAAAAAAAAAAAAAAAATAAAAAAAAAAAAAAAAAAAAAAAAAAAAAAAAAAAAAAAAAAAAGCCTCCTCATGTACCTTTTCTTCTGTGGAGAAGAAGCTTCTATTTGCTTACAAAATAATTTAACTTTTTTTTTAAAGCCATGACATAGTGAGGTTAGAGTATTAGTTAGGCAATACACGGATATTGCAGCTTCTTCAAATTCATTATATAATATAATTTATTTACAAATTATTATAATATAGATCTGATAAATCAGTATATTTTTTACTTTAGACTTATCTGATATCAGCCTTGCTCTGAAGATCTCCACACAGAGTTTAACCTGGACATGTAGGACAGCTGCAARTTACAGATCAGGGTAAGAATCTGAATCTAGTAGGAAGAGAAGGAAGGGGCTACAGGAAATATGCAGCTGTACCCTATAAAGGCATGCCACCACTTGTCCATGTCTTATCTGAGTGCTCGAGACTCATCAGATATGTGATTAATTAAATTTGGAATTCCTGTTCTTTGAGAAGTGGAAAATTCGCCCCTGGAATGTTGAAATGTTTATACTTTTTTAATGGAATCATTCTTTTTGACACTGAACTCTACTGCTGTGGGAATAGTTCAGGCCTTATGTGAACTGGAATTACAGTCTATATCCTCTACGGTGCTCCAGTCATGTATTCAATAAAATACCACATAATGTACATAAACAGAATATGGYACATGATGTGTGTTTTCATTAGATTTGCTGATGGGAGAGAATAGGGACTTGCTCTATATGAATTAGAATACCAAGAGACATCATAGTATTACGATCAGTTTAATATCACACTGACTTGAAACTGTTCAGTTTAACAAATGAATGTGTTTTTTAGATATGTTCCAACGGAATTTTAAAAAACAATGTACTTTTCTTGAGAATGTAGCAAATTTATTGCAATTAGAAGAATAATTACCATAAAATGGTAATATTCTTAAGTCTGATTTAAAAGGCAAATTCTGAAACAAGGTTACAGTATAATTTAAAGTTACCCATTGAGACCAAGACATACAAACAAAGACCATGTTCTTGCTTTATTGGGAGTTCTAGGCAGGCAGCCATWCCAGGACTGGATGTAGAGTTAAAAGATTTAATTCTTTAACTAGTGATATATTTTCACGTTTTGAAAATGGCAGCAGATCAGCATGAAAATCGTGTCATTAACTTGTATAATTGTTCTGGTTATGTAGTTCTAAAAATGACTTTTCTTACTTATATAATTGTTTGGAACAGTTTGGTCTGGTATTAGTATTTGTTATGCATGTTAGACTCTAATAACTATGTCTTTTGCATTACATATAAATATGATCTACAGTACATCTGAATAGTCTGATCTTTCATATTACTGTTCATACTCATTCTATTAGTACTGCTCTGTTCATCCAAAAGTTAATTATGCAATTGGGGAAAAAACTCTTGTCAGGAGTCCAAAAATCAAGTTACCTATGTCTCTGGCCTTTCTTGCTGTTGTGGAAAAAAGAGATGTTTGGTCAGTAAGATAATAAGGATATGATTTTTTTGCCTTTTTTTTTTTTTTTTCCTTAGAACAGACTAAGTATGGAGAGGTGACTGCAGGCCAGGCTAAAGAATTAGGGTAGTTACAAAGTTAAGAGGACATATATGTAAACTGGGAGAAAAGCGCAGCAAAGGATAGAAAAAAGACCAGGGAACTATATTGGAAAACTGAAATCTTTAATTTGTTAACAGGGATCTGGTGCAACTTATGAAATCTATTATTTTTGGTGATGCTTTGTGAGCTTTTGTATTAGATAGCAAGCTCCATCTTGGATATGGTTTGGTTGATTCTTATGCCTTTATATTTAGATCAAATRTACAAGAAATGAAAGGAGAAATTTCTGCCTCTTGCACACAGAAAGCAAGAAAGGATGACTGAAATCTGATAACTGTTCATTGAAACAAAAAACAAAATATGATTATAACAAATACAGGGTAGAAAGAAGAGGTCATTTTTTTTTCCCCCAAGCTTTGTAATTCACAGTTTGGTCAATCAGGAGGAATGAACTTAGTTTAAGAGGCTGACCAGAGAACATCTCCAAAAGCAATGCAAAAGAATAACACTTGGAGCAAAAAAAGAATCTGGGCCAAGGAAGAGGAGAGGAAGGGCTGCTTTTCCTGGCAGAGGAATACTTCTTAAATGTAAGACCWGCCTAAGAAGCACAAAGTATAACAGCTTGTTTCTTTAATGCTACTGTGTACTTTTAAGGCAGTCTAAGAAAGAAGAAAAAGTCATGTACCATATTCTCTTCCACATTCTCTAGTCCAAATGCAACTTGAGAGGGCAGATCTAACTTTAAAAACCTGGTAAAGTCTCTTAGGTGTCTTTTACCAAGTCAGAACACCATGCACATTAGCGTTTGTCTTTCAAATGTCRTAGTGTGTTCTCTATGCTAGTGGTTTTGAAGGAGCATTGATATCTCTTTTCTCAAGAATGGGGATGTAGAACTTCAGAAGTAATGCTGCAGTAAGGACCTCCCCAGCAGGGAGCTCTGCACGCAGTTTGCATTCTCTTTGTGCCTCCAAAGGGAAACGAACAGGGCAGTGGTTTCTCAGCCCTGTTAGGATAAGGCTTTGGCTGCCAGGCTGTGAAATCGGGCACTGTTGCTGTGACCAACGCACTTCTGAAAAATATGGGAGTACAAATACTAAATTTTTCAGGCTGAGCAGATAAAACACGGCCCAGATTGATTTCGAGATAGGTTCTTGTAAATTATACTGGGAGTCTGTTTGTGTTTGTGTGTTTGCATGCTTGAAACGGATAAAAATAATTTCAGTTCACCTAATTAGCTTCTAATTTATGGTCAGCTTCTTAGAATTCCATGAACATGCCTCTGTGGTATATGAAAGCCTCAAGGTTTTCTCTAGCTGAAGAAAGAATGAGAGGAAAAAATAAYACTAAACAAAGGAACATCAGCTGGAAAATGACTGAGAACATATTGACTGCCTTTATTTTAACCTTCTTCYGTACCGCCACCCTCTTCCTCACATCCTTTCATGTAGTTCTCACTGTCTCTTCAGCTCCACCTCTTCTTGTAATTTTGGTCTCAATTTATGCTGTGAATTTCAGCTGTTTCTATTTGACATCTTCTTCCCTTACTGTCTTTTTCTGGTTTCTCGCACCTGTTGTCCCGATCCCTTTCTTTAGGGGATCGTATGAAAAGCTTCTTAATTCCCACAGTGTGAAAATCTCTCCTTCTCTTCTCCACATGAAACCCAAATCCTTCTCAAAGCATTTTTATTACTTTGATCCATTCCTCAACGATACACGTTCCTATCCAGAATTGCTCATGTCCTTGCTCATGTACTTTCCTGACTAAATTACAAGCTCATTAGAATTGGCAGCTTTTTCTGTTATGTCTTATATAAAATACCACACATACCTAATATTTGATTTGGGTTTCACCTTCATCTTCCCATTATGATTTGGCTAGCTGTGCCTGCTCTTTCTGTTTTACTAATAATTGTTATTGATATAGAGTTGCCAGAATAGGAGAGTTTTTGTTGAGACAGATGTGATGTTCTGGAGGTATTATGGTGTAGCTATAAGACCTCAGATGAACCTTCWCTATGCCCAGGGGAAAACCTGGACTGTTCTAATCCTTACAAGTCAATTATCATCTAAACTGCTCATTTCCTGCTGCAATTCAAGATTCATAAAATCTGAATGGGATATGCATTTTTAATGTTATGGCAGGAACCATAAATATTGTTGGCCTTGTTTGCCAGATCTTAATAAAATAATGACTATAAAGCTACAGGAAGGAAAAATATCTAAGATGCACTGATTCAGTTTCATAACCCAATAATTCTGACAACCTTTTCAAATGATTAAATAGGCTTGGAGAAATTCAAGCCCTGAAGTATTAGCTCCATTTGTGAAACCCTAAATGTTTTTTCTTTTTTTTTTTTTTTTTTCCTTTTAAATAATGCAGGAGCAGGTGCTGGCATTTCAGTTCAACTAATTAGCTTCTAATTTACTGTAAACATCTTAGAATTCCATGAACACATCTCAGTGGTATCTGAGAGGAAACAATCTACTGGTTCGATAAATCTTTCTTGAAATACCTCTGAGAATTGACTACATGAAGTGTATGGCCTTACTTAATACATCTGAATTTTTTTAGAATCTACCAAAAAGCAAGATAACAGTCCTGGATTTTCCCTGATATTATTATTATCTGTATAAAGACATACTCTGTAAGAACTTTGTGTTAGCGACGTTGTTTTAATTTAAAAAGCTATACGATATTGCCTTGTGTAGCTTATATCAATGCACTACTGGCATTCTTCCAGAAACATTAAATGTGTTGCAATATTGCAAAATATGCAATATTATGCAATAATATGCAAAAATGCAACATTACCTCAGAAATCTTCAACAATGCTTTGTTGTATTTTTAGACATATGGTTTCTGTATCAAATTTGGTGAACAAAACATACATGAAAGTATTGCACCATTTCTCCTATTTCTAGGTTATTACCTTCTGTAACTTGGTTGCATTTAGTTAGTTTGATATTTAAGATGACATCTAATAAAAAAAGTTTTGTTAAAATATCAGTCAGAAGTTCCTCTTGTTCTCTCTGAGTGACTAGTAAAATCGCAGAGCTGAAGGCCTGAACAGATCTATCTGTATAACATACCAATCCAAGTATCAGAATATAGACATGTGCCTGGAACAGAATTTTAAGTTTCCCTAAAGATGGGTGCTACTGGGGTAAACAGCTTAGATCTTATGTTTTAGTTTCTTCTATTCTATTCTTCATTCCTTAAATTCAARATAAAATTCAGTTCTAGCGATTCATGAAAATAAAACAAGAAATCTATACAAAAAGGTCAATTCTTAAAACATTTACTTACGTGTTAAATATATCAATACTTAATTTTGAGATTTTCAAGCTAGCTAAAACTGAAAACACTACTGACCTGAACCTCCATATTAGTAGTTGATTGTTGCATGTCAACTATAGTAAAATAGTTTCAAATAATCCTTTCTGCTTCTGCTGTAATTTCATAAATTGTTAGATTGTTTTTAACTTAAAAGATATTTAAAAATACATAAAAGATGTCTAAAAGATGCAAATTTATTTTCTCTAACTTCATTTTTGAAAAACAAAGATTCCTGCACAAGGTTGTCCTAGTACAGACTATAGGATTTCATCATTTGACTGGAGCCCTAATTTAGCTGTAATYACATTAACATAATCTTAGGTATGTGCTGAAGTAACTACTGGATCAGTATTGGTGGAACGGTGAAATTCATCTTCAAGTATTGTTGCATTTATGAACGTATTGGTATCTGTGCCAGCTTATGCACCTTCCCTGTCCCAGATGTTCACCAGCATCATTTTGTGTCAGTATAACTTTTTGTGGTGCTACGCAGGGAACTGGAACAAGGAACCAACTTAGGCTAAAAACTTTTTTTTAGGTTGCAGAGTTATTTTTTGTCTAAAAGTGTATCAAGTAAAAAGTCCTGATTTGATTTGTATTCTAGAACCAGAAACTGTTTTCACAGAACACCAGGTTTGGTGATGATGGGTCAGGAATGAGTTGCTTGTGACAGCAGTGTCACTGTTGGAAATGTATTTGTAATGGTTCATTCAGAGACCAAAAAGTAGATATGCAGTGTCCTGCTGAAAACATGGGARGACCTGTTAATATTGGAGTATATTAGGTTTGCGATTAATTGTACTGGTACTTGAACGTCAAAGAGACTAATACAAAATTTTCATCACATTTGAGGAATTCAGTATTTTAAGAATCATGTTTTTCTGTTATACAAATTTCCTCAACTTTTCATAGATTATTGTGTAGGGAAAAAAGTGAACATAGACATAAGTGTCTGTTTTTATCTGCAAATGAATGTCTCATAATTTGGATACCCAATAAGTAAAGGAAATCTTAAAAGCATTTAGTGTAAATTGCACAAATGGCTCAAAAGTTGGATACCAGCTCAAAGAAAGAAATGAAAGAAGAAATGAATAGGAAACTGTGAGGCAAGTAGTGCTAACTCCTATGTTTTTATCCAGGCACTTTCGTTTGATCTTTCATTTGGTATCTAATTTCTTTAAACCAAGTGTGATTTGTTAAGTAAGGGGAAATGAACATTAACATTAAAGAAATGTGGGCTGAGAAAAACAGACTGACTAAAGGGTAAGGATCTGTCTGGAAGAGAGTGGGGTAAAATATCATTTAAAATAAGTTTATGTGCAGGAAAAAATGTTAACTAAAACTGATATTGACAAACAAGGGAATGGAAAATTATGTAATTTCTACCCGTAAGGTACTGAACTTGACACGCAAACTGAAAACGCTCCAAGGTGTTTCCATAGGGTTTCCAGTTAGCCTGGTCACAGAAGCTGCTACGCCGTGCAGTGTGCACATCTTATGGGAACGGTGCCAGCAAAGCAAGCTTCAGCCTTGTGTCTGAAAAACTGCTGCTTGTGGCACAACCTGTATCCTTGTTTCAAGGCTTTCTCGGCAGATAACCCCCTCTCCTATACCATAATATGTAAATTGTATTTAGTCAAGAATGATAGATGTTTTCAGTGTAAATTATGGGGTAAGGTAGCTTCTATCCTACTTTAATTTCTCCTCTGCTAATATCTCTATAAAAAAACAAACAAACAAAACCTAATTACATAGCTGTAACTGTTTACCAGAGATGGATATCTTTTTTTTTGACAACTACTATATTTTAGTGGGTTTTATTTTCTTATACACTGCCAAATTCCCTGACCTGCTTTGTCATCTAAACAGCCGCAGGGAAGTTTTTGGCTGCATATCTTTATACCGAAAAAATGCAAACCTTTGGTTTTGAGAGGAAGCATTGTTTTATTTCCACGTATAAAGGATCAGACTAGACCAGAGAGTCAGAAGTCCCGGCTCTCATTCAGAGCACTATAGGAAGTAATCATGCTTTTGGTACATRTTTGGGAGAGAGGGGGTACTACACATAGATTGTGTGATGCTGTACAACCTCATCTTTCTATTTCTGAGCCTGGGACAGATAAACTTCCTTCTAGGCCTAATAAGAAGCAATTCATTAATGCTTATAGAGCAATCTCCAGTCCTCAGAAGGACACTACTGTTGACATGAAATGATACTAGGATTCTCCTAACAATACTTTTTATTTCTCATATCYCATTTTTCCTTTTTATAGCCAAGAAACGTAGGATTTGGGAATAWGACAAGATATATCTTCATGGAGCAAATAGGAGTGCCCGAGGTGAGGTGAGTAAAWTCTCAGATGTACCTTGATAAAGTTGCACTGGGAAAAGAGGACCCCTCCACCTTTGCAGCACTAAGAGCTAACATAGCCACTTACTGGAATGCTCATTTGGTGCCTAACATCTAACTTTTGTGTCTGCCTGTAGTATTTTCTGTGTGTTGTGGGTTTTCACTCTCTCCACACGGCTACCTTTTGGCTACTTGTACCTCTGTTATTAAGTGCTCAAGTTATGGCTTGGTAGCTGTGGACTGAACAATTCCTTAGCAGAAAATTCTTAGCAAGTGCAAAGTGACTGTTCAGTGAAGCACTCTAAAGAAGTGATAGAATACAATCTACTAAATTACTTCACTACTTGTCAAGGTGTTAAGGCAAACGTCAGTGTGGAGTAATAGTCCAAGAAGTAAACTAATAAATTCCCATTCTTTGCTTGAACACGAACCTTTTAAATCTTTCTTTTTCTCCTAATTTAATAATCAGGGAGAATCCCATAAATAATTAAACATAAAATAATATTTCTGTAATATAAAATTATTGGAGCTTTTTACAGAAAGCAGCAATCAAAAGTTGTTTTGAAATTATTTAGTACTGCATTCTTATTGATGATGATTGCTAGCAATGGGATGTGGTGGCTTATGTATTGCTTTTTGCAGTATGAATGGGAGGCATGTTTTTTAAAATATTAAAGATTGCTATCCCATTGATGTCAGTGGAATTTTTTTTAAATAGGTATTCTTCTCCTAGAAATCAAATATATGCTATCATTTTATTCATCATTCATAGAGCAATAGCTCTATTTTATGTATGTATTTTTTATATTAGGGAACATTTAGAGGAATAAATTAATGCTTTTAGGCTTAGTTTTCAACCAGTTTGTTACCTGTTTTTTTTTCTGATGTGTGTGATGTACGGGAAGACAATTAGCACAGAGTGGCTGAAATGATTGGGTCAGTCTCTCTGTTATTTGTAAGTATGAATGTGTACCAAAAATTTTTTATCTGGTTTAATAGTAACAGTGACAGAGGAGCAAAAAAGAATAACTATTTCTCCTTCAGAACATCCATTTGGTGTTCCATATGTTTCCGTATATTTGAAATTCTGGACATTGCATTTTCATCTTACAAGAATATATAAAGATAAAGCTTTTAGCACTTTGGTACATTCTTGATTTTTGAAGGTTGGTGAACAGAAATGATTATTTAATGAACTGATGAATAATTATCTCCCTTTGATTTTGCCAAAGGTTCTGGAATTGTCTACACTGAGGCTAGGATTCATCTGTCCCAAATGTAGATGTCTAAAAATTAGACATCTGATCAATATCCTGGGCTTTCCTTGCAGTTAAAACTAGAGACATCTCCAAAAGGCGAGCCATCTTATTTAAGACTTGAGGAGGAATTAATGTGTCCAAATGCCTGTGAAAGTCAATAGAGAGAGAAAGCAGTTTTAGGGCAAGATTCATCTTTCTTAAAGTAGACATCTAGCATAGAACAGATGTATGTACTTTAGTAGAGGTGAACTGTGCCCAGCACGAGAAAAAGAGACTATTTCTCTCTATTGATTAACAAGGGAGCTTAGATGATTAGCTTAGATTTAGAAAACTAACTTTGAAATACATAGTTGACTGATACTTGTAACAGAATGGCTATAAAAAGTCAGATCTGCATCATATGTTAACTGTTTGGTTGGAATAAAAAATATGAGTCCATGGAATTCATAAGAACTCTGTGAATTTGTAATAATGCCAGCTCTTTTGTTGGCATAAATTGATATAAGCTAATGGAAATGAAAATGACCATGCTGTTTTATAACAGCTAGCCTGAGTATTGCAAACTGCACTTAAACTACTTTTCAAAAAAGCTTAGAATATGCTTGCTGTGACATTTAATCAACCATCTTTTATCATAATTAGCTGAATCCTGAGAATTATGACTCTATCTTAAACCGCACCAAATATTCGTTGAACTTCCATAAAAATGCATATTGTTTTAATTAACTCTGCTTTAAGGTATAGAATGTCCAGTGGACACCAAGATTCAGTGGTTCTGGAAATAACACAGACTTCTAGTTTCTTTTATTTTTTAATGAAACCCACAGAATTCTATGCTGTTGTCTTTGGGTAGCTGATGAAGGGAATATGAACTGTAAGTTTAGCAATGACTTCCACAAACGAATGATACTAATCTATGTATCTTTTGCCAGTCTCCCTTCCTCCATCCTATCATTTCCTTCATTTTTTCCAGTTTTTCCTGCAGTAAATGTAGATGAGGCTGTCTGCCTCAAGTGAACATACTGCCTTCCAAAAAAAGGTAAACCTTAAAAAATAGGTAGCCTATTACTGTCATCTCTGTTTAGGCCCCCAACTTCTTTCTGACTTTTTTCAGACAGATATTCTCAGGCAGCACTTACACACAGTAAATTCAACCCATGCACGGCATGCTGGACTTACTGTGCATGCATGGACTACCTGTATGTCCAAGACCKTGGATTACTTGAATATACTGCAGCACTCACACACACATGGATAATGAACATTTGTCTGAGATTCCTGGAGGTTTGACATCCTGTTTGGACTCGCTGCACTAAATGTGCCTCCATTTTTCTAGAAGGTCCAAACTTCAGAYGCAAATGTACATTTGCTGCATTTTAGAATTAGCAATTCTCAACGTTTGAAATTCCAGTAGAACCTTATCAAGCTCAGTAAAGCCCTTCCCCCTTGATTTCTAGGTCATAAAAAAGGCCTGCAATACCTTAAACAACTGCTTCTCAGCTTGCCTTAATCCTCTGTCCTTTATCCAGGCTACTTGCATTTAAAAACCATCTATAGTTTTGATTAGGATGCACTAAAGTTACTGGTCCCTTGAGCAAGGTAAYGAAAGAAGAGAATATTAAACCTGCAATCTGATTGTGCAGAGCTTGCACTTTTATTTTGTTTGTAAAACAGAATACACTGATATTTACCCTGGCACCAAGTTTTCTGAAATTGCCTTCAGTGCAGTGGTTGTTTGGCATCTCCATTAGAGACAATTCTACCATGGAGCAAGAGAACAGAAAAGCTCATTATTAGTTGTCGCTCTTACCCTCAGTTAAGTTCTGTGGCATGACAGATTTGCTTTCTTTTATGCTATAGCATAATAAAGTCTTAGTCTGTATTTTAAGTAACAGAGACTGTYTACATCTTGGTTATTCTCTTTGAAAATGTGAAAATCATTTAAATAAGGAAATTTGCTTTCTTTTTTTGTTTTGAAAGTGAGGGACCCAATTCAACTTACATTAAATTAAATAAATGACACTCAAACATGAGTGTGACTGGTGCCTTACAGTGTGAGTAATAAATATTATGATATAACACCTTTGCCTACACCATTCCATATGACACCATGCATGACAACTGCTGTGCCATAGGCTATATTTTCAATTATTCATGTTAGAAGAAATCACATCTATATATTACAGAACTGTTTTCTATTTGGATAATACATATCTTGAAACATACTATACAGTGATTAATATGTACACTATACACATATACACCAAGCAGAGAAAGCTTCACAGTGTATGCACAAAAAATCCATACGCTATTTCTTAGTAAGATAAATCTTTTCAGTATTATACAGTGTTTATATATTCTTCCATATGTTAAAAAATATTTTTACATGCAAAATGATGATGTATAATTCAGCTTCCTGGTTGTAAAAGGATAATATATATTTTATTTCATTTAAAATATTTAATTCKCAGTGAAAAGATTAGTCAGGTAATTTACATTTGCTACTGATGTCTTCACTAATCAAAGCTGTTATGTTTTCTTTGAATCTTTTCCAGCACCATATTGTTCACTCAGAGCAGCTTTCTGTAGTTTAGTAACTTGGATTATATTCAGTCCTACAAAATTTCAAAGACAATCCCATAAAAATATAATAGATCGTCCACATGATGAACACCTCTGCTATCACACTGTTGACAGCAGAGAGTGATTACATACTTTTCGCTGCGATGGTATTAGTGGTGACCTGCAGGTGATACATTCTCTTTCAACACACTGTGAAGCTCGATGAAATGTCATTAATATGGTCAATGGTCTGACTGCTATCTACATAGATACAYGCACACACACATATACATGCTGAGTGATTGAGGGAAAAGTTAAACTATAGCTTTACTTAGTATCTACAATCTATAGTTGTTCTACAGGATAAAATATGTCCAGGAGCTCAGGCCCAGAGCTATATGCTGACATAACAATAAACCTTATGCTTTATGAATTATCCACAGCAAATATATCTYTACTTTTAAATGAGATAAAGGGTTCCAGTCATGAAGCACTCTGTCAGTGTTGTCCACATTCTGCAAACATCTACCAGAAAAGTGCCTGCTCTGTTTGTCCAGCTGGTGAGAAAGGGTCTGCAACAAAAGAAGGCAAAACTGATCAGCTGTAGCTCTTCTCTACTACCTTCTCCTATGAACATCTGACTTCTTTAGAAAAGGAGCTCCTGTTTGCTAGGGCTAATCTACTCTGATTATCCTAAACAGTATGAAATCACTCTTAATAAATAACAGATTTACACCGAGTGCATGATGCCTCGGTGACCTTCTGAATTCACCTAGTAATTTTTGAGTACTCCACAGGAATTCTCCTGCGGACAAGCCCCAAGCATGTTGAAAGAGGCAAAAGGCGGACAGAACAAAATCAATAGAGAACAAAAGGCAATAAAAAGACAGCACTGGTCAGAACAATAATTAATTGTCACAATGCACCATCTGCATTGAAACAGTGTCAAGAAATCTATAGTCATAATAGCAAAAAGGAGTATTTGTGTTACATGCATTCCTTCCATAGTCACTCAATATCATCTGYAAAATTTAACATCTTCCCCAGGAAACAGGGAAGTTAGAAAATAATTTTAGGGTTTGCACATTCATAAGGTAGCTGAGACCTTGCTCTTACTGGTATAAATTTCTGTCTAACCATTGAATCTTTGAGGCTGAAAAAGCCTGYAGAGAAAATACACGTCTGTGTAATGAGGACCATTGCAATTGTTACTTTAGTCCACTAATACATGAAATAAAGATGGAATAACACTTTTTTCTTTTTGTGTGTGTAGCCTGGATTTAGTTCTTAAATTGTAACAGCTTGTGCTTAATTGTACGTCTAGTAAAAATTAAACAGGGCAGCAATTAAAGTGGGTGATTGCTGTATTTGTCCAACTACGTGATAAAGGCTCTAATTAAAACAGCTAACATCTTAAGGTTTATCTGAAACACAACAATAAGGATCCTGCAAGAAAGAAAATATTTTTGAAACCTTGATTGCCTAAGGTTGGACTGGTTATTTGTGCTAGGAAACTGCTTCCATTCAGGAGATTGTCTGGAAAATTGTTAGATTATTTACCCAGACTAATGATCTGTTAAATAAATCTCTGCCTTGACAGGTGAGATATTAGCTGATCTCTTGAGGCTGAAAGGGTTGTACCTGTGAACATAACGTGGGTTGCAAAAATTTGCACTATGATTCTTTTCCTTATTTTTATTATTGTCTGGAGGCAGGTTTGACGGGAATGCAGCACCATTCAGTTTGGCAGGTCCCGTGGTGGGGAAGTTGCTGTACCACTGTGAAGCTCCCACCGTAACAAATGCAGCCAGGCCTGGAATCAGGCATCGTTCTTCCAGAGACACATAAAATTTCACAGCTGCAAACTGAGTCTTCTCAAAATGGCCGTGACTTTCAGAGACTTCAAAGGCTCTTGCTGGATGACTGCAGCAGCTGTGGGACTGCGAGGTATAGAGGATAATTTGTGATCTTTGGGAAACAAATCCATTACTGACTCTCAGCATAGTCTGTCATTTTATAAGTTAAAGACTACCTTTGAAAAGAACAAGGTGAGAATTTTGTTCTAAAATATAAATGGAAAATGGGCCATATGCTAAGCTAACTGAAAAGACTTTTCCCTGAGAGATCACGGGGCCCCTGAAAAGTTAATTCTCATATAAAGAACTGAAACTGTTTCCCTTCAGGATTATGGAAATTATATAGTTAGTAAGAGGTGTGATTATTTTTAACAACATAGTTATGTTTGTTGAAGCTCTATGGTAGAGTTATCTCTGGTGAGAAGTGATGTAAACTAACCAGTTAAAAGTGCTTTCGAACTGATATTAGTCACCTAACCCCACAATGYTTGCAGGAACAATTTTAACAGCTAAAATCTTGCATGCCATCTGCCTATAGGTGTCTGATAAAATGACTGTTTTAATCAGAAATGCCGAGAGGGATGGCCTYTGGCTAAGATGGGAACATCGGTCAAGAGTCCAGCAGTAGATCTCATTATGCCACCCTAAACATGCTTTTGATACCATGGCTTCTTTTGCTCAGAAATAGTTGGTACGAAGGAGTAATACCAAGAAAAACACAGTTTGACTGGTATAAACTGTACCCACATTGAATTACTCTGTACTAGTAATAGAGGGAGCTTTTAGGGCCTAGTCCTCACCTAGGGACGATATGTGTAAATTATAGCAATGTGACTGAAATTTTGGAACTCTTTTCCATAAAATATGAATAACAGCTTCTTCAGACCTCATTTAGTTTAAACCATTTTCGCTAAAACCTCTTGTTTAGCTTACTTTTCCTGCAGTACTAAAGAGAATGAACTGGGAGAAAGAGTGAGCCACACGAATACTAATACCAGCAGCAGTGAGAATGACACCAAGTATAATCGCGCTACCTTGAGGCGAAAAGAAAAGAAACTGAACCTGACTTATTCCCAAATTATGTTAGAGTGTTCAGAAACTGAACTGCCTCCAGAATAAAATGCTCCAGAGTTACCACATAGTGTCTGGTCTAGCACTGGACTCAAAATCTACCATATATTCAGTACGCTGCTATCTTCGATTAGGGATGGCAATAAGAAAAGACAAGGCATTCCCCTTAAAATGCACCAAACACGCAGCAGAGCTTGTCAAAAGGTAGTGCATTTTCCATGAGCTTTAAAAAGTTGAAAAACAATTCTATTTTTTAGATAAACAGTAACAATTTTTGCTTGTATGCTTAGATGAGGAAAAAAAGGACATCTAAATGGAGAAGTCACTAAATATTTTTATAACRTATGAATAATATCTTTTAACATTGAAATTTCTACAGAGTAGTATTTATGGATTGTGTGTCACASAAAAAAGCCCTGTATCTTCTCCAGGGCCAGTTCAAACAGATGATGAGTCTTTCTTTTTTTATCCTGTGTTTTTGTTCTTCCATAGGAATAACATTTTCTTTCCAAAAAAAATGCCTTTGTTTGTTTCTCTTTAGACAAGGTATTGACCGAGTTACTCTTTACCCAGAAAAGTGCTAGCTGCGCTCCCTTCCTCAGCTGGAAAACAGCCACGTGATGCTGTACTGCAGGTAAGCGTGTGTCCTCACTTCTGTAACAGAGAACACTTGCAGTATTTGGAGCTCCTCAGATTTCCCTGATTCACATCCACTAAGATAAAATGACATCCTGTATTACTGAAATCACATCTTGTGTCATTGGAGACACATACAGGAGTTTACAACATTGCTTAGATATGTAAATTGTTTAACTGAAGCTTGGTTAAACTACGTGGCCTAAATTGATGAGGTTTATCCTCAAACTTCTGTGAACTGTTACTATATCTGTTACCAGATATGTACCTGTGTTATAAGGAAATATCTGGAAGACGAAGAGAAATTGTCATTGATCCATCTTTAGGAGGATGCACAAGACAAAAAAATTGGCATTAGTGAAGAACTTTGACAGTAATGAGTTTTGACAGTTTGTATCACATTTAGCATAGGGAAAGATCCTATTTGTGACATCTGAGACAGAAACTCTAACGTGAAATATAATCTCCTYCCAGTCTTTTGCTCACAAGAAATGCATAGCTCAGGAAAACATTTTAAAAAGTGTTTCAAAATTATAGATGTTTAAGGGAAATGTTCTTTGTAGCTCTTTTTTTYGGAATGAACTGTTCACGAGGTGTTGGTCACTGCAAAGGAAATCATAGGCCTCTTTGAGTTTCTCAATGTTTTTATTTCAAAATAAAACAAAATAAAATAAAGCAAAACATGCACTTTAAAAGATTAATGCTTTAACAAATGCCATAATATAGATATAGGGCATTTGTAAGTGTCTTATAACTACCTGGGCCTTTAAAACTCATATTTTCGATATTTTCAATGGAAGAAGCTGGGCATGACAATATCCACAAGCATAAGATTTATCAGGAGGGAAATTATTTGCTTTCTTAGTAAATTTTCTTGCTTTTTATTTTTCATTCTTACATTATTTGCTTTTTAATTAAAACTTTTTTAATGCTACTGAAGACAACTTATATCTTAAATTTTTTCAGCATGGCAATTTACTAATTCAAACAGTAAAGTTTTTTAAGATTTGGAAATGATTCAATTTGTACTAATTTGCAAGCATAAGTTCTTATATATTCTGAGCTTTTAGAACCTAACATGTCATACTATGAACAAATCCTAAATGCTGTAGCTTTTTCTAACAGAAAAGAGGCTGAATGACATTCTTTTCACTTTAAAAATGGATCATCAGTCAGCTAAGATTAAAAAGAAATGTTATGAACATTGAATTTCCATCTTGAAATCACAAGTCCCAGCCACAGGATGAGAGTTTGGGCAAACTGTTTTCATCTAGGAACTGTATTTCTGAGATAAGATTTTTTTTAAGAAATTTGCACTCTTGTGTAGATAAGAACCATCCCAATGACYGCCATCCACTAGCCCCTACTCGTAAGGATGATAGGTGGGATAATAGGATTGTTTAGCTGTGTACACATTCACTGGAAAATAAGTTCTGRAAACAACCGAGATGGCAGGGTTTCTAGGAAATATGTGTTCCTAAGGTCATGGGTGGTGAGAAATCCAAGTCCTGCTATTCATCCYCATTTTTGTGAGGTTTTGTTCTCTGTGTAGTTCTCTTCTCCAGAAGCTTTTCCTTTTAGTGTTGTAGAATGAGAGCTGRTATATTAACCTGATCCTGTCCCTGAGAAAGCTGTTATCCATCCCATTGCTATGAACTGTCTGAACCACGACTTCAGTACAGTGTAGTCAAGGAAAATATAGCTTTATTACTTTCAGAAACTTTGCCAAGCAAACATCCAAGCTATCATCTATTTTTGTGAAAAGGCATCCTTTTTTAGACTATTAGATAAGTACATAATGGGAAACAAAGCTTTTGTTTTCATACTTAATTTTAGTATATAAAGCAATTTGTGTGTAATTTCATCCCACTGCATGTAAGGTTACCAATTCCAAATTCCATTTACAGATTTAATTTTTCAAACTCCACCTATTTCTTTTAATCTTGTTCAGTGTTTTTAAAGCTGTTATTGCAAATCAGGCTTTTAAAAACATAAATTATCAGGCACAATTGCTTTCAGCCACATTATCATCAAATGGCTAGAGTGCAATCAAACTAAGTGCTTCTTCCTGTTGTCTTTTACACACAGACACACACACAGAGGACCAAATCACACTCAAATATACTCTGCTAAAGCAGCTGATGAAACCTTTTTTTCTGCTTTTCCCATGTGGCAAGTAAATGGAAGGATGTGTCCCTTTATAGTGATATCCTTGCTTCCGCTATGCCGGTTTCTTTCCTTTGCATAATCTGGCTGTCAGTCACATGCAGTGATTGAGCACGGGTTTAGAGGGGTCGTGTTTCCCTCCCACAGCAGCTGCTGCTCTTTTCCCCTTTCGCTCTYTGTGTTCAGTGGTCCCTTCAGTAGTGAAAGCAGCCAGGCGCCCCCGTGCCCTAGGCCAAGGTACCACGTAAGGAAGGACACAAATCACAAGATGTGGAGCCTCACTGAACACAATACTCCCTGCAGGAGATATTCASGTTCCCCATGCAACACGTTCCTCCTCCTCATTACCAGTGCTGTTTAACCAGGCTGGGGAAAATTTTTTCTACTGATGTATCTAGGTCTCCCATGTAATCTCCCYACTCTCTGTAAGGGTCTTGCATCCACCATGTCTTCATAACATATTCATCAAAGTTTGTGATCCTTAGAATGATGGTGACCTGGATCCTTTCCTCTGCTGCTGCCCTCTCCCACAGAAATTTTGCTTTCTTTCATCCCACAGAAATTTTGCTTGCTTTCATCCTCTGTCCTGATTCAGAATGTGGAGATGTTGCATCTCCCTTCCCAGTACCGTCGCTTTCAAGTTCTTCCCTCCTTGTCTTGCCTCTTTTCTTTTTCTGTATTTGTGCTAAAACTCACAGGTGAAACAGTGTTTCTTGTCCGTCTGTCTTCTTGGTTTGTCCCTCTAACCCTATCCTGTCTATATCTTAAAATCTCTTCCAGTTCCTCATTTCCTCTTTTCTTCATCTGTTCAATTCCTTCTGTCTCTTTCCGTGGACATTTTTAAAGTAGCTTGACCCTTGATCCTGGTTGCTTCTCCAAGCAACTTGCTTCTGCTGCTTAACGCGCCTTTCCCTTCCATGTCTAACATCACTGAATATGTGACTTACAAACTTTAGGTGCACAGAGGTGGCAGRAACTGGGATGTGTAAATTGGTATTCAGAACTGATGTTTGCAATCTATTCTTAAGTCCTCTGTGTTTGTGTTTGTATATGGAAACGGCAGTTCAATGTACATCCAAGGTGTTTCTCAATAAAACGTTTCCCTTTTTTCCCGAGGAAGATTTTGCTTTCTGTTAGCCATCATTTCAGTGCTTTCAAATACAAATTTATCAGACTTACAAAGTACAAAATCTTTCCTGTTTCTGTCTTTCTTCATTTGCCAATATAGCAGCTATTTTTTTCTTTCCCTACCACACTTAGATAGCTAAACTGTTATTCTTCTAGCAGATAACTGATTTCATTTTACATAGGTCAATAGATTTTTTTTTCTGATTTCAACCCACAGWTAGGCTCATGCCACCTAAGTTGTAACTATTGAAATCTATCCAACTTGTCAAAGAACAGATCAGTTTAAAAAGGAGTACAAATTGTGGAGCAAGTCTTCAGCTGATGTAAACTGTCATTGTTTCACTGACTTGACATCAGTTTAAAGGAGACTAAACYCATAATTTTATTTCCATTCTTTAGTTAGTAATGGCAATGGTTGGGCTAGCCAGATGCTGTTCAAGGGAGATACTGTGTACTACTCAAAATGTTGAGTCCCATGTTGATGCCCAGGCACATGCCAAAGCTTCGCATCTGTTCAGTGGTCTAATAGAAACTCAAGCTACACTGCCAAAGATGACTGAAAAAAAATTAAGCTTTAACCATTTCTACCAGGGGAGTGTAAATAAATATATATCATGTTTTTGCTTGACTTGCTACACAATGCAAAGTTTTCTGGCAACATATCCTTTCTGAAAGCACACATTTGGATGCATCCAAGCTTGGAAGCATGCTGAAAACATGGCTTTCTGCAGCTTTATTTTAAACAGCCCATGCAAAGAGTAAGCGTGTATTGCTCTTAAACCATAGTCTATCTGAGCTGGTACCAAAGGCACGTTCTCCTCTTGGTGACAGGGCCTGGGTAAGAGCYGCCGAGGAGGTGGGGATGTGAGGGTAAGTGCTGCGAGAGCGTGAATGGAGCACCCCAAACTGGAGAAGGGCTTGCCCCCAAACTGGTAACTCTGAGAGGAAGCTAACAGTGATGAAATTTGCCTAAGCTGAAYGTAAGCCAGATTAAACCATATCCAGGGGAACACTAAGAAACTTCAGAGAGAAGGGCTCGGCCGGCGAAGCGG
>NW_028185661.1:474195-479321 GCF_003343005.1 Rhea americana
AAAAAAAAAAAAAAAAAAAAAAAAAAAAAAAAAAGTTTGACATTTTGACATTGCAATGGAGATGCAAAATATAGAAGCAAGAAAGGCAACAATGTTGAGTGACACCGGGGTGCCCACCTATTTATAGCTGTGAAATATGCTGGCTTGACAAAAGCACGAAGGCAGCCAAGGGTACTCTAGCAAAACTGCGGTGTTGGCACCTGTGTCCAGAACAATAGGTACCAGTAAAAGTTCCTCGTTGGAATCATGGCTTCAGCATCCTGACACTTGCTTTAATTCTTTTTCTGGTCATACTCTTTTTTCTACCTGTTTTATCTACCCACTTTATTTTTTGAACTCCCCAGAAGAAAAAAAAGACTATATTTCATTGCTGTGTCCATTTTAAAATTATGTCAGCAAATGCTTAATGATGTTATCCGTGTACATGATGCTGTTTTTATGCATTAGAAATCATAAAATACTCTTAAGAGGCTGCAAGGAAACTGAGCTGAAGTACCAAATTCAGATTTCTCTGTAAAGAAGAAATGTATTTTCTTAATTCTATTTAACATACGTATATTATGTATTTTGTAACTAAGGTCTTTGTTTTTTGCTAAAAATTACATTTATTCTTAATTCAGAGAATAAAATAATTGTCATATCTGTGGACTTCAAAACATATTATACGCTCTACTCTCCATACAACAAAAAGGCTATCAGCATTGTATTAATTTCCTGTTCTCTTCTAGAGTTGTAAACAAGTCCTGTTCTCCTGCGTGTGCCACTCCCGTCATCTCTTCCTTTAAACTACACTTTATCAGGCCTTTTTTTTTTCTTCCCAGAATCTTTTACTTTATTCTCCTTTTCATTTTCTCCTAGTTAAATCTGTCTCCTCAACTTGAATAAAAATCAAAAAGCCCTCAAAAAATTGTTCCATAAATGCATTTTAAGGAACTATAGGGATTGCATTCCTGGAATGTCTGAAGTATGCCATAAATACAGCACCCTTGCCACTCCAAACTGAAGGCGCCAAAAGTTTAGATGCCTTCTGAAAACAATATGATAAATGAATAGAAAAAAATCCATCAAAGCTTATTGAACGTAAGGAGTTTCTGCAACAAATATAATTATGTCTAAGCTGCAAATTGCAGGAAGCAGAGAGATTTTAACATGAGATATATCATCGAATATGTCCTCAGTTCTTAAACTGCCTCTTAAGCATCTACTATGGATTATTTTTGAAGTGAGATACTGGGAGAGATGATTGTTTGGCCTGATATGCTATGACTCTTCTTATAGAATGTTATGTAGACCCATATGATGACAGATCTTAAAACTCAGTTAATGTTCACCCGTGGAATAAGAAGAGCCTAAGCCCATTCATTCACTGTCACAATATCCCCAGATTTTCTACTCCTTCTTAAGCATATGTTTACTTTGGAGGAAGGRAAGGTATAGGGCCAAGAAACCTGATAGTGTTTTATAATTCTCTATCACATGCCATTGAAAGTGCATCTGCATCTGTTTTACTTTTGTTATTGTTATTTTTTTTTTGCATGGTGAATATGCATACGACAGGGGTTTCAGAGTTGACTCATGAAGTCATGAATGGTTTCAGTATTGGCTGCGTACTGACAGGGGGCATGAAAATAGCATTACTCCTTTTTTCACATCAAAATGCTGGGTGTAAAAGATAATTCAGTCTCTGTTCATTTTGGTCCTTTTTTATCTCTAAYACCAGATGCTGGCTAAAGACACAAACTAACTAGTGGTTGTTTTAATTTTGTATGGGTCTTTTTAAGGCCCAGACCTTGAAATATAGTGATTTTCTCTCTGTTGTCAAGTTAGCTAAGGAATCGTCCATAACTGGCCTCCCATCAAGAATAAACCCTCTCATTGCARATGTGATGGTGGTTTTGTTTCAGACTGGCTGCACTTTCCTGGAAAACAGACCAATTTAGCACAGATCAGTTTTGCTACTCCTGTTGATTCATTTTTGTTGATTATTGTTTTTTAACAGCCCTAACTCACACATTGTTAACTTGAGYGTAGGAAGTGCTCAGAAAAGTAATGTAAAATATAGCCAGAATCAGGGATAGTAAGCTTATGTGAATTAGTACCCTATGGTAAAGTGCACATAGAGTCACACACAAATTAAGATAAAACACTGACATCATCTAACCTATGTTGTTTCTAAAACTTCAGTGTCTTTCCTCCTTAAGATTTAAAGTTGAAGTAGATGGAGATGGCAGAAACATTGTTTTTCAAAGTCCTTGGACTTATATTCCTTTACTTGGGTACAACAGAAGTTGCCCTCCTGAAACCAATTGGTTTTGTCTAGGTTTACAGCTGTGTTAGAGATCAGAATTTGGCTCTAACTTTTTACAAGAGCAAATGATTTAAAATTGGGTTTTGTTCCAGAAGCAGCTGTTGAAAGGGCAATGGGGCTTTTGAGGATAGTAAAAGGGAAAAAGAATCTAAGTTATCAGGAAAAAATAAAAAATCTTGATAAATGTAAATATACTGGCTCTTACGACACCATCCATTTTAATGCATTTTGACCTGAAATCTATGGCCAGTTAAGTTAACTGACCAATATTAACTAGAAGAGAAAGGTTTTTGCTTACAAACCATTTGTCTTTTTTTTAAGAAATAAGTTATCTGATGAAAGCATGTGTTATATTTTCCCACTGTGAACTGAGATTCCATTATCCCTCCCCCTCTCCCAAATGCAAAATCCCCATTGTGGATTTCACACTGGTTAACAAAAAGAGCTCATTAGAAGAATTATTTTTTCTAATCTTTCAGAAATTCTTCTTTGCAGAATCCAGCTGATTTCTTTATATCAGAGCTGAAAGAGAGCACTCAATGGTAATGTCAACAGCCTGGGTCTCCCTCGCAGGAAAGGCTTACACTGGAAGTTCACAATCTGAACTGGCTTTTTTCTGCTCAGAGAAATCTGTGGCAGATGCTCACTGCAGCTGTAGTTTTATTGACAGTAATGATATTTCTGTTTTCAAATGACAGAAAATATGTTTGGTACTTTCAGATTTGTTTCCCTTTGGGTCAGAGGTCTTTTCACGCCTTGCATAGATGATGATAAAAATACRAATTAAGTTGTCTAAAAGATTAGATCTATAGTTTACCTTCAGTGTTTGGGTAACAAGTTTATTTTTTCCAGAATGTGTTTTTGAATTATTCTATACAAAGATTTCCTGTTTAGGGATAAAATCATTCTATTTTTCTTGTTATTTGTTTCACTGTAAATTATCTGATATTAAAACAGTGAAGCATAGTTACTATGGCATTTATTTGTTGTGCCTAACAGTATGACTTTGTAAGTGAGATAATATAAATATTTCCATCTGATACAATATCATTTTGAATTGCCAAATATAAACATAAACATGCAATTTCTTTAAAGAGGAAGAATAAATGGTTAGCATCACATTTTTGAGATTGGGGTATGACACACAGATAAATTAAATGACCTAATCTTAGGAAAGAGGTGGGAGTGAACCAAAATATTGTAGTTTGAAGCCTATTGCCTGAAGTCTAACAACATGCATATGTCATTCCATCCATCTTCCATCCATCCATCCATCCATCCATCCTTCTCCTTTTTTATTTTTTCAGGACACTGAATAGCGGCTGATTCACAAAAATATGGAAAAACAAAATTAAGAAGGTTATCAAGAAAAGAAGGTAACAACTTGGTCTCAAAGATGTGTTAATTGCACTGCTGTTATTTCTGGGCAGGTGAACCTCTTCCTGGAGTCCTTCTGTGGTACAAGACTCTGTCACGTATACCAGCTATTCCAGTGCTTTACTGTTTGAAGTTTTTTTGTAATATCTCAGTTGCAGTTTAAGCCAATTATTTTTTTATACTCCTCTGCATGTGCTGAAAGCTATTCTTCTCTTTTTGTTTGCAGCAACAGCTTATGCAGCTGAAGACAGTTATCATTTATCTTCTCAGTCTTGTAAAAATCTTGTTCTAAAGAAGGTATCATGAAGCGACATATGCTGCTACCAGAGAGGAAAACTGTTCTTAAGATAAAAATATGCTAAAGATGAAAACATTAAAATATTAAAAGGATAAAATATTTTTAAAAGATCTCTTCAGTCACAGTGGTCTATGATGACAGTGAAAATCATCTGAAGTATTTATAGGAGCTAGCTGCTACTCTGTAATCCCAAAATTATAGACTTTTACAGATAATAAAGACAGTTCCCTAACCTTTGCAATTACAAAGAGTTTGAACACTGTGGCTTTCATCAGTGTAAATTGGTATCAATGTTTTTGAAGAAGGAAATTTAAAATGGCAGATTGCTACAGAATACAATGAAGTTAGGCTGAATTACAATATTTGAAGAACAGTCCCGCTATAGGTAAATAAAGAACAAAAATCAGGTCCACAGCCCATTCAGTAAGCTTGAAACACTTTTGTGATCTTTAAAATAATAGCTTTATTTTTATTTTAAATATTTTAATCTACATCCCTCTTGCAATAAAAGACATTTAGAGCTTTGAGGGATTCACATGAATCCCATACAAGCATAATTCTAAATTTATACTCAGGAATGTGAAAGGAAAAATTGAATTTTTCATATCATCTTATAAGGTCATAAAATGTGCTGACAGGATTTCGTCTTTGCATAAATCACTTACAAACATTTATATAGACATGACAAACATAATAAATGCAGAATTTTTCAGTTTCAAGGTCGGAACATCAGCACTACGAGAACAAATATTTTCATGGTAGAAAAGAAACCAAAGGATTTGAACCCAATGTTTCCTCTTCTTCACCTTAACTTTGAGTAAAAGTGAAGTCAAATGGAGCTGTACTGTGATAAATTTACTAAGAAAAGTGAGTGTTTAATTCTGAACTTCCAGTTTCTCAGAAGTATTTTGATTGCGGTTGCAGCTGACTTGCTGGATTTCCCAATCTACGCTAACTTATTCCCAGTTTTATCTGACACTGAGAATTACTAGAAGTATTCCTGACAGAAGAACCTCTCAGGCCACAGCTTGTACCACTGCAGAACAGTGCTCTACAACTGGGACCTTTTTGCACAACAGATCTTGCAGCAGGAACGAATCTACAGAAGTTACATAACATAAGTTGGCATTTTACATCCCTAAT
>NW_028185661.1:479406-539834 GCF_003343005.1 Rhea americana
AAAAAAAGACAGAAAAAAAGTTATAGAAATTACAGTTAGAAATAGTTGAATAATGCTCCATTTGAAACAACAGAAGTTATTCCCATTTACCATTAGATGGCATACATACAGTATAAAATACATGATTAAACAGAACTCCAGTGTACTAGGTGAAAGGGAAAGTAATACTTCTGTAGCATGATAGATGTACACTGAAGTCCACTAATAATACTTCTTTCCACTCTGAATTGCTATGTTATGTCTAAAGAATCTTAGACTCTTAGACACTGAATACTTCTAGATAAATGGCCAAATAAGACTGTGCTGCTAGAAGTGGTTCGGTGGCTGTTAACACTGCAGCACTACTGTGTATTCAGCTCCTGCATCACTATTTCCCATTTTCCCTGTTGAGCAAGGTTTTTCCGTTAGCTAAAAGTGCTGTAACAGACTCCGAATATTCTGCATCCCTTTAGAGCAGGTGTGTGTGTGGGGGGAAGAGATGACCAAAATAAACCACCATAACTATAGTCTAAAAAGAATAAGCTTAATGAATAAAATAAGTATTTTATATCAAAAATGTCTGAATTTCTTTTCCTACTAAAATGGAATTATTCTAAATTTATAACCCCTCTAAGACAATGTATCATACCCAGGTGGTAGTTATTGTGGCAAGGTGACTGGCTAAGGACAAGGAAGGTGATGTTCTAAAGTCAGTATGGGCTCTACATGTCTTTGGTCATGATCATATCAGAGGATGTACGTCACAGAGTCATAGGTCGGAAAGACTGGAGGAGAAGAAAGGACCTGCCACCTGGTGCTGGCAGGTCTTGGTAGTATTTTTGTTGCTCTGAAAGCTTGCACACCAGGCATATCTGGTGGGCCTGCTGATTAGCTGGGTACACGGGGCCCAGGAATGGAGGAAACTTGCAGCGCTGCACTTCAGTGAGTGAACCTCTTGGTTAAGAAGTGGAAAAGCAGGGGGGATTACTGTAATACTGCAGCCCTATTACTCCCTTAAACAAAGGAGGCAACATTTAAGCAGTAGGGTCCTACAGTCATATGCTTCCTGGAAAAAAAGATAGGGAATTTCTGCAAAACCTGCTGATACCACGTCAAGAGGAGAATTAGTTCAGAGTTAAACTTTGAGGTGACAGGTATGTCTGGAAAAAAAGGGCATTGAATTTGAGGATGATCTGTGAAAATAATAAGAGAATTTTTGGATTCATATGCCCAGAGGCTTAAATGTAGAGGATAAAAATGGATATGTTCTTTTTCATGACCTTATTCTCTACTGCTTCTTACTTGGTGGTCAGATTATCCTGACTCATCAGATAATGTCTTAGCAGCAGATGTCTGGTACACAAAATGTCACGATGGCCTAAAGCAGTCTCTAAACTAAACTGTTTCTTCCCTTATTTGTGCTGCAAAGGAATTTGTTGAAAGTTTTAACAGAATCACAGCAGATACTTGTAGAGATGCATGCAAGAAACTTACTGATGCTAGAGGAAATGGCTAGCGTCATATAGTGCATATTGTCAATTTTTAGTACAACTGAGCTTGTTTAGTCCAAAAACCTCTCTCATTTTAGAGTAGCCTGTATCTGTGAAAAACACATTTTCTCTAAGAATATAATAATGATACAGTGAATCACATTCTAGGCAGGAAAATAAAAAAATAAAATAGCCTGGAATCAAAATGTGGGTAGACTGAGGCTGAATAGGGGCCAGATAGCCAAATACTTCTTGTTGCTCTTTTATAGGAGATTTTTTTTTTCAAAACCTCTCAGCATTTTGCTTGATTTATGTTTCCAGCCATTTTTCTCTGACATATTTTCTATCTTTTCCTTGGTTAACCTGGAAGCCTGATTCCATGGCAAAAGGGAGATATAGGTCTTCATTTACCATCAGTGTGTTGTTACACTGTTGTTTGCTCCATTGTCTCCCAGATACCTCCAAAATAAGTAATTCCAATGATAATTTAGCAAAGTGTTTCTAAGGTATGGCACCTGAATTTACCAACCTCAAAAAGAGGTAAGTGCAGGTATTGTACCTATTAAGTAAAGAAATTGTAGGTTTTCTATCTATCTGTGCGGTTTTTTTCTTTTCAGGACAGATGAAGATCTTGTGAACCTTGTCAATCTTGATTAATAGCTGGGAATCTGTCACACTTATTCAGAGTGTGAACACTGAATGCCCATATGAACGAGGATTTTACCACACATGCTCTTGCATGTGCTTATATTAAACTGAGTGAGAGCTGGACTTTCCATCTCATGGGAAATTCTATATTTCTGCAAAAAAGGAAATACATGTTTTTTCCTGGTTTGCAGCAAAAAGCTGAAAATACACTTTCTTTTTCTCATCCTTCCTGAGGAACTATAGACAGAGCAATTATTTTTTGTTAGAGTGTGAAGAGAAGAGAGAGAATTTACTTATTTTCAAGCACCAGGTCCCATCTTGGCAATGGGCTCCCTTAGGTCTTGAGGGCCTGAGATATGAGAACCTGAAAAGTCCTTGGTTTCTTGAGAGGTCTCGGGAGCCTGAGTTGTGGAAGAACAGCTGAACACTGAGTCCACAGTAGCACACCTGATAAGCTGCTAAGAAGTTGGGGATTCAGAGCTCCCCCAGTGTGACAAGTTTTTTTCTTTTTCTTTCTTTTTTTTTTTTGTGTCATAAATTAATGCTGTGATGCTGGAGGAAAGTGGCAGTGTTCGTTGATTCTCATATATGGCTGAACTTGAACCGTAATCCTTGCTATATGCTGCATCTCACCCTACCTTTTAACCTTGAATGTCAGGTTCACCTGCCAGGTAGAAGGAAACTCAAATTTTAGAGACATGATGCCAGTGGGTCTGAAGATACACAGGTTAGGACAGATCAAATCATGTCAGCTTGATGTTTTTATGGTTCTTTGGCACACTTAAAGAGTTTTTGCTACTTTTCATTTGGCATCTTTTTGATGCACACAAGAACAAGATGTTGTCCCAGATAGACTGTCCAAATTCCAACACAAGATATTGAATTTTCATTAGGTAGATTCCTTTCAGTTACCTTTAGATTCTTTCATTTTGTCCCTAAATTTGTCTGTGGTACTGATGAATGCTCTTCACCTTTGATTTTTATTCTACTACTGCAGTAGGTGAAACCATGCCTTTCTAAAATTGCTTTTTTTCAGTAGTACTGGGGTGAATTGTTTGCTAAAAATACAAGAATATGTATTTTTTTCACTCTTCTTTTTTTTGCTTTCTCAGACAAAATATAATCATTATGATACATCATATTCATTTAACATTGTTTGTGGACAGGTTTTAGTATGTGAATATCACTAATTAGAAGCATTCAATTTCTCTGTCCCCTCAATTGTTTTGAACTTTTGATGCACCACTAGCCTCAATAAGTTTTGTCGATCATAAGCAATTGTAACTGAAATGACACCATGAATGGATTAGCTCATTGAAGCAAACTCATTTACTTCTACCTCAGTTGTTTGCTTTGAAGACTCATTTAATTTTATAAATTACATGGACTAATATGCACACTCCTGGTTGTGGCTTCTGCTTTAGAGATGTCCATGTACCTTGTTTTTGTGCTTTTTTTTTTTTTTTTTTTTTAGGAACAATGCTGATGGACCTCATGGGTAGCTACTTACTAACCCATACAAGATGAGGAGATACTCTTTTTTAAACCTGACTCACAAAATTAGAATTAAAAAGTAACGCTAGAATAATAAGTACTCTAATCTTAGATTATCCATTTTTGACAGAAAACACCTTGTGTTCCTACACAATGGAAGCATTTCAGTGAAACATATAGAAAAAAAGAGAAAGAGATATAAGACTGAGTTTCTTGTGTTATGACCTTAATCAAATCATCACAACTAGAGAAACAAATAAAAGCATTTGGAGTTGGTCTGGCGTGGGCTGCTTTAACACCTCCTGGTGATTAGAACTCAAGTGATCCAAGCATCCAGCGTTCTTTATGCTTTCAGCACTCCCAGTCCAGTCTAGGAGAATGAGATTATGGAAAACTCCTGCAAAAGCCTTCCAGTAATCAGAGAAAGATTAAGGTTGAATCAACCAGGAAAGAAGTTTGCATTTGGAATACAAAAACATTTTATTTCATTATTGGTTTAAGGCCAAAAGAGACTGTTACAACATTTTCCTCTGATCTGCTACAGACTACAATTCATTCATTCTCCTCACCACTGAGCCCAGTCAGTGGGTTTAGATCAGATATTAGCATTTCTTCTGTTTTTAGGAAAACTGAGCTGTCACATGCCACAGGTGAAGAACAAGAGGCTGGTACCCTTTCAGTGGAAAGAAATCAGTTAAAACAGATGTCTGACTTGTCCCAACAGTTACTCTGGGCTCCATATTATCTGCCCACCGGGAAACTGGTGCTTTGCAGCTTGCCCTGGTGCTCGCCTTAGTGACAGCTCTCACCTGGTGGCTAGAAAGACCAGAYCCCTTGGTTAGAAGAAGACAGATCTTGAAATTAAGGTAGCATGTATGACTTTCTGGAGCTCTTCTTGAGCTGCAGAAAGAAGAAATAATCAACTGCAGTGACAATCCAGAGCAGTGCAACCATAATCCAAAAAATTTATATGAAAAACTGGATTAAAATCTTTTTCCTGTTAAAGCCACTATTTCTACTCAAGTACTCCAGACTCTGGCAACTCATCCACCTCCCTTGCCCTGCTGACATGATGTCTAACTCTCTTTATAGGTGAGATTTTCAAGGTTGAATTTATCCAGATTTGACTTTTGTCTCTTCCTTTTGTGCTGTCATGCCTTTGTCAGCAAGGTTGAGGAGTCCCTCTTGTTGTACAGGTTTATTTTTTTCTTCACTTTTAAAATACTTCTGCAGAGTAATAGTCACTTTCAACCCTTTCTCTTCACAAGCTGATTATGTGAATTCCTCGAATTGTCCCTCAGTGGGCTTGCTTTTCAGTTGCTGCTCTTTGTGCACTTCTCTGAACTCTCTCCAGTTGATTCTATGGTTTTATTGAGATGAGGATTCAAGGCTGTATAGAGGAAGATGAGAGATTTCTTCCACTTGATAATTTCACTTTCCATATCTTTAAGAGTGATAGTTGTCTGGGCTTTTTCTTACCATAACAGCACCCTGAAAGTTCATGTTGAAGTTAAAAACAAGTTTTTACATTTACAAATCAAAATTTTCATTTTTTTCCTGTTTTGAATTTCTTTTAACAGATGTTCTGAAATACTGGTGCTTTCTACTGGATGGCAATACTGATTAATTTTTCAGTGCTATCATTCTAATAGCTAGGTGCCAGTATCTTTCCCTATAGAAATGAAATCCCTTCTCCCCTACTTTTTAAAGAAAGAAAGGGAGGAAAGAGAATTTATCTTCAATAGTACAAACATAGAAAAAAAGTCTTGTGGCATTAGTGAAAAAAAATTCACTGAGCTGAAATAAAAAGGGAAAGATGGTGACTGTGAGAGCTGGGAAGGGAAATCAATTGTTAATGTTCAGGTGAGAAAAGTGTGAATTTTCCATTGAAAAATGGCCAGACTATGATCTGAACCATGCTAGAGTTACCAGAGGGCAAAGTGAAGAGCTGACCTTGCTATTGGCAGAGCACATCTTCAATAACTGAAATCAAAGAACAGCACCAAGTGCCTTCTCAGAACAGAGAAGGCACTTATACTCGGAAAAGAGGAGATGATGAGAACCTGTACTCCGTGTGAGTATTTCCCAGAACAATCCTTATCATAATACATACTCTGCTCTTACTGATTATTTGAGGCGTGATTCTCCTCTCGCCTCCATGCCCAGACCTACCAGTACGACAGAGAGCTCTGTGCGCTGTGCAGTATAGTCTGCAGGCAAAGAAAGGAGCAGCGAGGTGGGAAAAGCCTTTCCTCATCTCCGTCTCCCTTGTCTTTGAAGGACCATGCAGAGGCCTTCTTGCAGGACAGGAACATGTGCAGGCTGGAAGAATTTCCTGAACTCTCTCTTCTTTAAGCACCAAGGCAATTGTCAGAAATAAATAAGCCCTGAAAGAGCAATGTGTTAGTACAAGCAAATTATAAAAAGCAGGAAATGTGTCCTGCTCCAGTGACTCAAGCAGGAACTGGCAGCGATGCTTCACGAGCTCTATTTCTGACCTAGCTATCTAGCTTCATGACATTGAGTATCCCTTAACCTTGTTGTATACATATTATGTAATATGTGGTCATATCTTACCCTGAAGGTTTATTGAAGAGATTCATTTGATTTTCAGCAGGATTTGGTGATTCTCAGGGTTAGAAAACATTATAAAAGAGTCATTATTAACCTATTGCACATCCAAGATAATTTATTTTTTTCATGACATTTTTGCTAAAAATCCTTTGTCTTTGATTTTTACAAAGTGTACTGAAGGATGTAGGCTTTTTAAATCTTATCAATTCTGTGGTGTTGTAAGTGGCTTAGGGCAAAAGCAAAATGATAAGTACAAGTGATTTAAGGCCATTATAATCACTGCTTTCATTACACATCAATTTAAGTGATTATTATAGCAGGTACAGTATTGGGAAGAAAGCCAAGATTGCCATAAGGAGGAAAAAAAGAAAAAAATACAATTTATTTTTTCTTGCCTTCATTATGAAAAGTTGGAGAAGTCTCTCTTTAGAGAAAAAGGAGRGCATTAAACATTTGGTTTGCAAATAGGAGGTTTGGGCATCCATTGCTCTTCTCCACTTCCAAATCTGAAGGGGGCTTAAATGCAAACTGGGGAACCCCACACCATCATTTATTTTTTACATAGGAAATGCTAGTTTTGCTCCTCAAGGGCAATTTTAACCACACACTCTAAGCCTCTTGAAAATTAAGAGCTAGAAACAGATGCAGAATGAACTTCCAGATCCARTATAATTAGTGATAAAACTGTCATTGGCTTGATTTTTTTTCCTATGGTAGAAATTGCTTAGTACATCTATGTTGCTCCCCCTACCCCCTTTTTCATACAGAATACTGAAATAGTCCTTAATATCAAAAGGAAACCCTTTCAGGGGTGTGATGAGATCAGTCACAGCAGTCACATCTTAATTTGAAAGGCCTTAGCCTATTTAGGGTGAATGGGAGGAAAGGAAAAATACATGAGAGGAAAGAATGAATACGTAGTATATAAAAATGCTGCATAAATACCCTGAAGCTCACTAGAGATAAGAGACACATTTGCCAAAAATCTTCCAAATAAAATRCAAAGAGTTGGGGCCACTCTCACAGCTCTTGCAAAATACCTAAGCAGAAGGAATAATTAGACATGTTTTGAATGTCACCATTAATTGTCCAAAGGATGTGTCAATAAATTAGAATTGTAATTGCTCTGAAAAAAAAATTAAGGAGGCATTGGCATTAGGACATTAAGTCCTAAGAGCATAATAGAAGGAACTTTTTATTTTTAAATGTGGCAGAAAATGTTGGAGGTGACTTTTAGATTGAACTTCTAATCTGAGAATTAGAAGTTGAAATGCAATTTTAGGGGAAGTGATTCTCTAATAAGTGTTCATGCTTATGAAAAGAGAGTCCAAGCCATCAAAGCAAAAGAATTACTCTAGATTTCAGAAAAAAAAAAAAAAAAACTTAGATCATGATCTATTAAATAATGTTCCAAAGGAAAGAGATCTAAGCAAAAAGAGAGGAAAGCTGGCATTTCCTAAGAGACTATGTTAAAAGCACAAGAGCAAAGTACCGTGATAGTCTGCAAAATGAAAGACAGTTAAGTGGAGAAAATGTAAACCTGTTGGTTGAGCCTAAACTTAAAGCAATGCTCTCACAACCCACTCCTGCCTCCGGGGAGGAGAGAGCAGCCGGAAAAAGGAGCAGGGAGACACATGAGGGGCTCCGGTGCAGGAAGGAGGCAGAAACATCACTTTAACCTAAGCAGTATCTGCTAGCTTTGGAGGACAAGGTTATGGCTTATGAAAAKAAGAACAGACTGATTAAGTCTAGCGGAAGCCGTGAGCTGAGAGAAGCTGTTAAGGGTCTCCTGTATACTTGAGGGTTGCACCAGCCCTCTGTGGTACATTCAGCCCTGCTAAGAACTGCAGTAGCAGAGATGGTGGATAAACCCCTTGTTTTTAGCTGTAGTAGCTGGGAAAGCAGGAAACATCACAGAGCAGGAAACAGCTAGTCGAGCAGGACGGGAGTGGGAGGCCCAAGAAAATACAAAACCAAGACACAGCTGGTGAAGCGGGAGGTGGTGTGGTACAGCAAGCAGGAGCAGCTCTTCAGTGAGGAACAAAAGGTTCAACTGGTAGAACCAGAGGCAGGGAGATTTGTGAGGAATATAGTGACTAGTGGAAGCAAGTCATACTGCAAGATCAATGGCAGCTTAAATCAGATCTTGCCACCCAGCAGGAATTACTAATTACAGTGGATTAGATGCTGCTGCTGAAAGGAGAGATCAACCAGATGGCCTAAGCGTTTGTCTCCAGAGAAAACCAATGATTTCAAAGTAAAATAGATGTTCTTTAGGAATTATATGTATACCACCCTGTTACGCGTGATACTTTCTTTCCCTCCTTTAATAAAAAATATTGTTTTTAAGGCATGTTTTAAAATATGAATTTTTAAAATTCATATTTGCCTTGGGAAAAAATAGCTCATGGAGCATTGAAAAGTTTAATGCMGTTTTTCCTGGCTTCTGGGCTAGGGCCAGCTGGTATGTTAGTAATGATGCTTTTAGATGTTAACCCAGCCTTTGATGCTGTTAATCAAGTTATTGCAGAAGGACTTCAGAAGTTAAGGTGCACTACTGAGGTAGGAAAAACGGATAACAGATGACAGAGAAAAGTAGACTATATAGCATTTCAGACCTCTGAAACTATTGAKTAGGAGAAGAGATTTAACATAATTTTAATAAATGAATAAGAATATAAGTAAAAATAGAGATGACAAAATTAAAGAATATTCAAATATGAATTGTAACTAAGCTATGGACATTCACCATAAAGCATTGAAGGAACTAGCTGGGTTATTTCCTCCATTATTAGTGATGATATCCAATAACTTTTAGAGGACAATAGAAGGAGAGTAGAGAATGGTAAATACAATAATCCTCTGCTCAAAAGCAGAAGACAGCAGTTTGTTTATGAAGACAGCCACCTTTGCCACCTTTGAACAGAAAAATACTAAAACAAAAGTAAAAGAGAAAATCTATGATCTATTCATGAGCATCGAAAGAACAATACAGTGACAAACAATCAAAACTTGTCATTCAAGCAGTTTCATTTCCTCTTTGAGAGATTAACTGGTCCGGTGGGTGGAGGAAAATAATGGATGAGATTTCTTTGGGCTTTAGTAGGGCTTCAGACATGATCTTGCATATGAGAGTTGGGAAGAAATGGTTGACTGAAACTACTGTAAAGAAGATGTATACTTATTTGAAAAACAGTGCACTCATCTAGTGAGCTCATTTCCAAAAATGAGAAGAGAAATCGAATGGTGACTTGGATGGACCTATTTCCAGGAAATATTATACTTAATCATGAGGCTAATGTGGGTGAAGTAATAGAAAATATACTTAAAATATGCTGACATGAAACTGTGCATGGTTACAAGGATCTGGAGAAGAAGGGGACATTGTAGAAGATTAAATTTCAAGAGTTCTTGATATATTGTAGATAGTGTTTGTAATCACTAGGATAAAGTGCAGTGCACTGCAGAAGAATTCTTTTGTAAGAGAAACCCAATGCAGAAATACAAAATGGAGAATGATGACTAAGTAGCTGTGCTGCAGAAAAAGATCCGGGCGTTTAGGTTTAAGGTCTTAGGGACAAGTTAAAGCAGTGTTCTCCCAAAAAGGCCAGTACATGGGCTGCATCAATAAGAGCATTATGCCTCACCCAGCACATAATTTTTCTGCTAAACAAGTACAGCCTCAGCTGATGTTTCTAGGTCTAGGTACCGAAGAGGAGGGCAATAAGAACAGAAAAAATATGGCATTTGAAGAAAGGTTAAAATAATAAGATTGTAGCAGAAACGAAGATAGGGCACTAGATAAGCAAACAACTTTTAGAGAAGAGACAAAGAATAATGAGGATAATTAACTAATCTCCAGCTTCTTTCTACTTCATGTCCACTGAGTAGGAAAAGAAAGAAATGTGCTTACTTACCAATATCAGGGATGAAAGTTAGATGGAAGAAAACATGTAACAGCAGGAATGATAAGACATGAGGACAGACTGCCCAGGAAAATGTCAGATTCTTGTTTAGGGCCAGAGTAAACAGGTCGTGTCCTAGGCTGACGAGACCCAGATGGGAGCCCTCTGGATCACTCCCGTAGGACATCCTTGATCTGGGCTGTTATCCTGGCTAGAGGGAAAAAGGCAGGGTGGATTTAGGAAGATATATGCATATATAGGAAACAACTCTTAGGGAAACACAACAACTAAACACTATCTACAGCCAAGCACATATGACAAAAATGTGCAGCCCTGACATTTCTCTAACCTGTAAAAGAAGTTTGCTAGCCCACATTAAAAGAAGCTCTATGGTCTATTCAAGGTACAGCTGATGTTGCCTTAGAGCAGGGAATGCAAAGTCCCTTTTTGTCTTGTATTTTTAAGGCTTGYTATAGTATTCACATTCTCCAGGGTGATCTAGGGAGTGGAGCCTCCCAGAAAATCTAGTTACATCATTATGTTTAACCGGAGAATATTTTTCTTTACAGATGGAATTCTAATCAAGACGAGATGCCAGGATCTTTCTCTGCCTCCTGGCCARAGGGCTGGAATCCCTTTCTATGTCTGGGAAAACTGAGACACCTGGCTGGCTGCCAGGCTGCGGATTAGGGCTGCTGAGATGCTGTCAGCAGCAGTCTTTATGGTAAATATTCATGAGACAAAATGTGCCAATATTCATGTTTTGCAAATTGCATATTCAATGTTATTGTCTATACCACTTTGTAAAGGTCATCCTGGCATCTAAAGTCGACTGAAATGATTGATCCACTGTAAAAGAACACCATTCTATTAGAAAGTGTGAATCCTGTGCATTTTTGAGTAGTATATGTGAATCGCTTTTAAGCACTTCTGTTTCCATTACCAGGTGACAATCCTAGAATATAGCGTAGCTTTAATTTAGCAAGAACAACTGTTGGTCCTGCCCAACTTTTACTGATTCTTGTTGTGTCTTATTTGACTTTGAGAATACAAGAAATTGCATCTAGAATCTCATAATTCTGCCTACTTGTACAATGGAGATTTATCTGCAGAGCTTTCTTCGGTGTAAAGTAGCCAGGCTGTCTTTGTAGTTTTAGAGTACAGAACAAATCTCACTAAAAAAAAAAAAAAAAAGAAAGAATTGCTCCACTTAATTTTACTTCATGAACTGCTTATTTTGGGATGGGGTAGGGAAATCCCATATAAATTTTCAGCAACAGGAAGGTATTGCTGTGGGTGAGTTTCTGTCAGAGCCAAGGAAACGATTTTTTCAGCTGCAAGAATTCAGTGCTGCAGTGTCATAAGAGCATGTAGTTATTATTCTGAATGCTATGCAGACTGTAACATAAGACAGAAAGAAGTGCTCACGAAGAACATATTGAATTATAATAAATCTGTCTCGTCTGGAGACAATGATGAGCTGGCACATTTTGTCAAGTGGCAGTCACAGAGAATGCTGTGCACTGCATATATATTACTGCATTAGCAATAGTCAGGGAGAGGATGGCACCAACAGGGGAACCGCTCAGACAGATAGGTTGATCATTTGTATTCCAGAGCTCAGCAAGTGCTCAATTCACTGATCCAAACCAAACATGTTGAAGTCAAGGCCTGTTTCTATAAAATGTTTGATATACAGCTGAGCAGTAACTGAATCAAAACAGCATCTCACTATTGCTGTCTGGTGCCGTACTGGGTGGTGAAAGCAAGTGAAGCTTTTCCTGGCACTAGGGGTATGTTGTATGCAAATGGACCATCTTGGTGGTAAATCTATAATGTGGCAGACAGAACATTAATTGCATAGCTCCCCAGGATCATGTTGCATGCCCAGTTTCCTTGAGTTAAATTATTCCAACAATTCTTCTCTTGATAGAGAATTCCAGACATTGCAGTCCTACTGTGTTCCATAAATTAACGATTCTACAATCTGACTTAAAATGCTGGACTCACTACTGGGGTAAATGCCATTCATATTGACAATGTGTAGCTAACTGATAGAACCCAGTGTTTTAACTGCAGTTCACAGTCATATTGTGAAAGAGAATATAATCAATAATGTGATAAAATGTGGTGTAATATATCTGTATTTACAACATCTCCTTTCTGTAAGATACAAATTCACACTCTGAAAATGAAAAAGCCACTCATTCAAATATTTAAGCAAGTAAATGACTGAAGTGCTCTTCTTCTACATATTCTAAAACTAATTCCTGATGYGTACACTTTAATGAAGGATAAATCCTTTGCCCTTTCAGTCAGTACAATATTGARTACAATATTGAGTACAATATTGCACATATACTTGCACCCAGACACACACGCATACTCACACGCGTTGTTCTTCTACCTTGTAYTGCAATGATCTCACCTTTTTATTGGCTGTCCATAACTTGGCACGACTTCAACTTGTGCCATGAGCAGCAAGCAGTGATTCCGCTGAGTTAGATGTTAATGGCAGGGCAAGGCAGCTCTCATTTTCACTGACCACTTTCACTTCTTAACCGGTGGTCATTTTGTCTGCTAACAGGTAAGATTACGCTCAGTGAGAGATGAAAAGAGGGTAAAGATACCAACAGCTCAGAGAGCGCAATTGCTCTGAAGTCCATGAGCCAGGAGGTCTGAAGTGCCAGGTTACAGAGAAGAAAGCAGACAAGGGCAGGGGCTGGCCATTTTCTGGTCAGATGTCCTCCTTCATTCTGGCCCCATTAGCATGTGTAGGTGAACGTCTATCAGAAAGAAATTCCTTTAAAGCATTGCTCAGATTTCTCTGTATGTGTAACARTTTCTTTTATTTTTCCAGGGATCATGGTAACATAGTCCCTCTCATTAGAATGAAGATGCACTATTTTAAATAGATTAGTCCCAGATGCAAAGAGAAAAACAAAGCTCAGTCCCTTTGAWAAAGAAAAACAGCATATCCTAAGATATATTTCATCTGAAAGAACAGTCTAATCCACCTTGGCTTTCTCTCATGGTTCCTTATTGAAGTTTACGTTATCTTATTTTCTCTTACGGTGGACTGGCGCTCTTAAAACCATAGCAAATCTCCAGTAAGGTGAAAAAGAAAATCAGGCAAGGAAAAGGGAACATTTTAGTAAAAAGGTAGAGGGGRAAAAAAAATGTGTGTAAGAATAGAGAAAAGAAGAGGATTGTGTAGAAAAGATTGTTTATTCTCCAAACAGATCAGTTTTGTGCTCCAATGAATTCCCTGTTGTGCCCCCTTCAAGGATATATATGAGAAGCAGGCGGGAGGTGCAAGCCTGCCCATAGTAACAAGTAAGCAATCAAGCTATTTATTTCTGCCAAGAATGAGTGGTAGAAGGAGGTGCCCTCTGTGACCAGATGCATTGCCAAGGCAAACAGCATGTGGAATAGATGAAAAATGGTTATTTTCATGGTTTATTTAAAAATTTACATAAACAAAACAGCTAGAATACAAATAAAAGGAACAGATCATGGAGCCATGCAAGTCTAAATCAAAATGTTTTTAATAGCAAAATATTCCCTGACCACACAGCTGTAACCTGAGCACAACATAAAAGGGAAAATATATCCACTCATTGTTCTGGTCATCTTGATGTAGATGATGTAGAAATTTGGAAACATAAAAGTGGCTTCATATATTTTGATCTATCTACTGCGTTTGCACTTGTAATATTGAATAGGCATTCAATCTATGGCTAACTTCAATTTTTTATAACAAAAAAAAAAAGCAAACAGAAAACACAGCACTTTTCAGGGATTTTCTCTGATTGTGACTTGTCTGATACTCAGCTTCAGCAGGTTTTAATTTGTCCTGTTTGTGTAAAACACGATGTTTGCTAGCTTGAACACATAAAGCTGCTTATGAGAGCAGGACATTATAACATGCAAGCGCACTTGCTTTGGAATTATTAATCTTCTGCCATTAAAGATAATGTATGTCCTGTAGTACAATACCTTTTCCAGACTCTCTTCGCTTAACTTTCAGTGGAAATTATTCTGAAATGTATTAAGATTATGATTCATTTTTTCCCCACAGAAGCAGATTGCCTAGTTTATGTGTTTCTGTATGTCTATTATTCATATACTTGCGTTCTTGGGAGGGAGGATCTCTGAAATCGTTACAAAAAGAAATGGTTTGGAGCCACCAGTGTTTACATGGCTGCTAATTCCCACTGCTGCCCACAGTCTTAGGAATAAGAGGAACAGAGAGAGAATTGTAATGACTTTTTAAGTCACTTATTCTTCCCCTGGGGTTCTCTTGTGGAGGTGCTGCTACTTGGCACCTCTTATGCAGTGCTGTGCCTAAAGGCATTTGTTATAAAAAACGACATAATGTGTGTAACACTGCAGTCATTTTTAAGCCTGCACAATATCAGCTTGAAGAGGTTTCTTTATAGCATGTTTAGTGACTGATTATGTAAATGGAACAAAGTTCTTTTTCTGTTACGTGAGTGTGTAATCTCTAAATGTTTATGATCCAAACAACTTGAAAATGTTGGCTTTTTTCCACTCTTAAAGGTTATACACCCAAGTAATCCCTACAAATACCAAACTGCAATAACATGTATTTAAACTTCAAATGTCTCTGGCAAAACGTTCTGTTTTTAATCATATCCTGGAAAATGTAAATGTAGTTTCAGAGGTAACAAACGGTTTATGACAGGCCGGATCCTACCACCCTTACTCCTACAAAGTGGCAGCTTGGGGAAAATTATTCTATTTAAGGAGTAAAGCCCTCCATAAAGTGAATTCAAGTGGTAGGATCACTTCCCCTGTTAACAGAGGGTGTTTTTATGGCTCTAGATATTCCTTAGCTTGGAGACATGAGCTATTATTTCATTACAGTACACTGACAAATGGCACAGAGACAGTCCAGGGTCTATAAAACCTCCAAATGTGGCAGTAATAGTTACGCCAGCCATTCCCTTACCTCAGTCTTCATGAGAAAAAAATAGACATTTATTTTTTAGAAAATTGGCCAGTCCTCATTATATCTGACCAAGCTGCTGAATAGAGATGATTTGACCCTGGATGCTTACTTGCACCCCAGTCAATGATGTGTGTGAGTTGTAAAAGAGCGTATATTCTGTCCCCAAATCTCTGTTTCTCAGAATTACTGTACAAGTGGAAAAGGAAGTTGGGAGAGATCCACATTAGCATGGATTATTTCCCATTGCCCCCATTGTTCCCCTCAGTTCTTCCCCATCTGTTCAAGCTGTGCATGGTTTTTATTTACCGCTTCTGTTAACTCGCACGTTCTATAGGGCAAAAATAAAACAGTAACAGCTCAGCACTCACCCAGTAGCCCACGGATGGTTTCCTTCTTCCCTGCTTTCTCCTCAGGCCTCTTCTCTTCCCTAGAGGCAAGAGTAAAAGGGACCAGGAGTGACAACAGAAGGCACTGAAAAGTCTGTGGGACTGAATTCTTCCTCTTTCACATTGAAGTAGAGGGAATTGATGAACGATCAAAATATTTGCTCCTAAACATCACGTTCTTATGTGCCTTTGATATATATAGATCTGCTTTTTAAGAGTGGATTGTTCTACTTTTTTAACTGAATAACAGTACTGCCTATTGGGTAGCGGTAGGAGATAACTGGACCTTTAGAAAATAAAATATAAGACATTCTAAATTCCAGGCTCTATTTTATATTTTTATTTAAAYTCTGTTTTTCAGTCTTAAGTGCAAATGTGCTGTTTCAATAACTAAYTATAAATAAGATTAGATATATATGATATTAGCGCAAACCAAGGCAACTCATTCTTTCATCTCTGAGTAAGAGTCCATTTCTGAGCTTGAAAAATAGGCCAGAATAATATTGACCACTACTTTTTTTTCACTTTTAAAAGCCAAATCTAATGGTCTAGTCCTCTAGTAAAACATGAGATGTGATCCTGAAGTGCGCTTAACTGAAATAGTGACTCAGTTTATTAGGAGATGGCTGAAGWAATATTATCTCTTTAACATAAGTCAGAAATTGCCTATGGGTTTCTGAAGCATAGGGAAGTGTCAACCTTGCTTTCTTATACAGAGAAACACAGAACAATCTCCAAAATGTGCATGTTCTGTATAGGAGAACAACTTTTAAATCTGCTGACGAAATATATAGACTTATTCTTGGCTGCGAATATTTGGCTTCAGAAAAATTTATGAAAGCAGAACAAATCTTGAAAGTTTGTATATGCTAYAGGTTTGCTCTAAGTGCAGAAAAGAACACTATGTGAGACCTTCAGAAATGACTGTCAGGTGTTATCTCTAGATAAGCTCTAATGACTTAATGATGACCTCTTTAGACTGAGACTCTAGGTAGCTRTTACTTCCCTTCACTTGCCAGCCATGTTGGTCAACAGATCTGAAAAATCAGAAAATTATTCACTTTTGAGATAACAGCGATAGAATTAAATTCTATAAGAAGATTTATTTGAAGAGAGAAAAAAAATTGAAAAAAAAATCCTCTATCGTACTGAGCCCTGTTAGCATTTTATAATATACAAATTGACTTGGTGGATTTTTAGGCAAACTCTTGCCTGTGACCCCTTTCTAATATAGCCCAAATCCAGATTAAATCCTGAGAGCAGAATCAGACCTGTTCCCAGGCTTAATTCTGCCGGGACGCATGTGGCACTTGCAAGGAGAATGTTTCTATCCACCAGCTCCAAGCCTGGGACAAAGCACAGATTGCTCAACTGATTCCTTAATTTCAGTGGAGTGCATAATATATGCTAAAGGGTTCAAGGAAATAAACAGAGGATAATGGATCCTTTGTCCTGCCGTAGCAGTGCATGGTTTGCAAATAGTTGTTTAATTCTGACAGATTTTCTGTTGATATCTTGTTTGTATGTTTTYGACCTTGACTTTGCTAGACTCCTAAATTGGTAGTGCACAATATTCTGCTCAARTTGAATGTTTATTCTGGAATTTTCAAATTATTGCGTGCAACTTTAAGCAAAATTTATTTTTATTAATTCTCCCAAGTGCATAAATCCTTTTAATGAATAACAGTTCCCCATATTAGACTACTGACTTAGCAATACTATTCCCCACTAACCTTTTTTTCTTCTCTTAAACAGTAGGATTTTTATTTTTATGTCCTCTTCGCACCTCAGTGGAAAATATTTTCAAGGCTAAAATCTATTTAGACCCATCTCTTGCAAAACACAGAGTTACTTCTTGGCTCTATGTGGATCAGCTTTTGTGGAGTTCTGTCGATTTCTACAAAATCTGCCCTGACTAGCTGTATTAACCAATAGAGGTTGCCAACTCCCTTCATGATCCATATAATATGCAAAATACAAACATATGTGTGCATATATACACATTTATACACACACACACACACACACACACACACACACACACAAATATTAGCCTATGGGAATTTTTCTGAAATGCTGAGCAGCTGTATCTCTTGTTGCTTTAAATCAATGACCATACAAGCCAGACAACTTTTTTTCTAAGGTATCCAGTCAATTCCCTAAATCAGTAAGCAAACCTAAGTTAAACTCTGGCCGCTGGCCGTGTGCCATCTTACTTGCCATCTGCTCATTTTTTCACTCTGTTCCACTTTTTACCCTACTGCCTTATAGACACCCACTACTTGATAGGACTCTTTAATGCTCATATAATGTGTTCACACTGCCTATGTTTGAGGTTTAGTATCGTTTTTGCCCAAGGAACTGACCCAGGGATTCTCATTCAGTAATATTTCTTTTTGTGTATATGAAGAGCATCATGTCTGTTACTGACATGGATAACATTGCAGTGCTAGCTGCTTTCAAATGTATACGTACCATTATATTCAAAGCTTGTTTTCACAAACAGAACAAATCGTTCCGAAGTGTTTTAAGGCAGAAATTGTTAAGCTTCTAAATGGCTGAATTCACTTCAGTGTTTTCTTATCTGCTGCTTGTGTTCATTATTTCAGCTGTGCTTGCCTGTTAAACATAACCTGCAAAATATGCACTCACCCTAATTAAAATAGGTGGTGACACACTCTTTGCTGTTGACAGCAAAAGTTGACTCACTCGACATTGCTAAGTTCATATTCAAATCCACTTGGCTTCCAAATCTACAAGAATTCTGCTTATTCTTGTATATAGAATTTATTTCTATATCTACAGTTTCCAATGATCACAAATAATCTTTTAGTAATATGTTGGGGGAAGAAATACATTTCTGTATTGTGTATTTCTCAGTTCATTAAGTAATGTGAAGGACTCTACAATCTAATACAATAAATATGTAAAAATGACTAAAATATCATGTCAGAGTTCAAATAGGAAATCAAATTTACCTTTTTAAAGTGAAGATAAACAGATTTCAGATAGAACTCTTAGAGTATGGGGTAAGTCTCAGGCATGTTACGTCTTTAAATCTGAGCAACACTTTCTTAAAAGTTGCTACAGCTGCTAGGTAGATTCCTGCTAGGTTGCAGGAATCAATATGTGAAAGCAATAATATGAGATTAGGCTGAATGACCATTCCCTTATGGCCTCACCTTCCTATCTGTGAAAAAGAAAATTACTCTCTCTGATTTTCTTCTGTGGCCATTCRGTCTATCACATACTGTGCATTATTCTGAGACAAATAAAACCACAGGAAGGCAAATTAGAAGCCAGCATTTGGACCAGGAATTGCAACAGATGTTAAAATTTTAATATCCAGTTTATATGCCTGCATGTGCAACATGTGCCAAATCTTCAAGAATCCAGACACTTGAACTCGTAGGGATGGAACACAGAAATTTATACAAATAAAACTCAAACTCCTTTTAAATAATCTAATAAAAGGAACCAAGCTCCCAAGTGAAATMTGGTGCTTGATCCTCTCTTTGCCCTACTGGGAGCTCAGAGGTTTTGCTACCCTGACATGTATAGCAATGGTAGTCTGGAGATATTTGGGTTCTTTTGAAGTACTTGAAAACAATTTGCCTTGTTATTTTCTTCTGTGCTACCAAAGAATCGTGACTATATTCCTACTTGGTACTTGATGCAGTATATTGCCCTGACATGTTATGCTTGTTAGTGGGCAAAGAACCACAATCCATCCTTCTGATGTATAGCATTGCTAGTTTTAGGCAGCCTTTAGAAAGCAGAGAGGTACAAATACTGCTAATGGCACTGGTCATTAAAATACTGTGCAAATGCTATAGTCATAGTTTAACACCCAATCTGATTCAGCATTTGCACGATCAGAAAAATCTATGACATGTCACAAGCTGAATTTAGTGAACCTATAATCACGTTGTCTGCCCACATAAAACAGTGAGCATAAGTTAAGCAAATTTGGTAAATGCTACAAAAGCTTTTAATCTTGCCTTAACTTAGATTTCTAATTCAGAGTCAAAATTAGAATTTATCTTTCAGAAGCTGGATCTATGAACTTATTATGAGAACTTCCAAAATAGTGGAAGAGGCAAAAATATTACGTGTTCTTTCCATAGGCAGAACAATAGCATGTCTGATGGCAAAGAGTACTTGGTATGAACAATATATTTTTAATGATGAGTAACATATATTAACTATTATAAGAGTCAGGAAGCAGTTGAAGTAAAGAAATGGAAACTTTCAGATTGATAACAATCTATTTCTTGCTCAGACTTTTTTACCTCTGGGCTCTTCTCSCAGTCCTGCAAATCTGTTTCTGGAATAGATAGAGGTGGAATATGATATTAATCAGCCAATAACTCTTCTCCTTTTACTGAATCCTGAAGCCACAATTTGCTTTGGCAGYTGCCCCCAAGGGCCACAGTCTCAGCGTTCAGAAACTCAGAGGGGCAGCTTCGGTCTGCAAGGCTTGTTTGTGGGACGTGGTCCCTTAAATGCTTGCAGAGAAATCAAAGAACTCTTCTAAATTCCACACATATGGCAGACATAGATTAGTGACTGCTAACAAGAGTAGTTGCAAACCAGCTTAATATTGCAATAAAAATTTCACAACAAGAAATAGTTAAATACAATTGTATTAATTTCAGATGTTTTCACTGTATTCCCAAAACTTCCAGACAACAGTGGAATACAAAATATTGGGTGGATTTTTATTTCCAAGGTGATGAGATGGCCCTTTCAGTGGAAAAACTGAAAAATGCCATCTAGTGTACATGCTACTATTCCTATTAAACCTATTTGCTGCTGAGACGCCCACCCAGTTCAAGACTCAGACTGATATATTTGCTTTTCCTAATCTGAAGGTTCTCAAATATTAAGGACACTTACTATTTGCACGAAACTGATATCAAAGACACCCCTGGAAAATGAGGCTGAGATAGAGTGACAAGTGAAAAAACCTGGCAAAACTCCTTGTTCAGACGGCTAACTAGATAAGTAGAATGGGATGAAAAGACAGTACTCAAAGGCAAAAAAAAAAATGGTGAGAAAGTATGCCTATAACACACAATTGACTGTGTTGCACTATGAATTTGAAGTGGTGCCTATGCTGGACATAAGTAACAGTTGGCCCATCCTTTTTATATGAATTTGATTTCAGGTCCCTAACACTCAGATTTTTACTCTCTTCGTTTTTTTCCTTGGCACTGGCACAACCTATTCGTTTGCTACCTATTATTTTAAATAATTTATTTAGGAGCAAGATTTCATCTGATACTTGTACATCACCTAACATAATTAGTGGGAGCCTGTGTACTGTTTGTAACCCAAATTATGAATAAATATGGCTGCTGCTTTTTGTCCTTATGCCAATTTGAAGATGAGCAAAATAAAATCCTATTTCCACTTGAACTTCTCATTTAAAAACTATCAGCTACTTCAATAGGACTAACATTTTCCACTAAATTGTAAAGTTTCAGCTGAAACTATTCCCATTAATGTTCATATTAGGCCTTAAGTTCATTGGGCTTTGTAAAAAGAAGGGATTTATTAACTATGTTTTAATTTCTGGGTGCTAGCTCTGAGATCTGAGACCAGACTTGCTGTCAATAGGTGTAATTAAAAAGAAGAGGAACGATCATGGAAAGGGGAATTGTCTGTCCTTGCTTTTTGATGAAGAAAGCAAAGTAAAAATCTTGGGTCTGATATACTATAATTAGCAGCAGTTTTAATTGGAAGCAAGATTATTTCCGTGTTTTAAGTTGTCAGCAGGATACAGAAATCATCTGGCTATACATTTTTTTTTTTTTTAAAGATGAACTTGTTCAGGATAGGAAACTCTTTGGAATTTTCATTTTTTGAATCTGCTGACAAAGCACAATTAAAAAAAGATAAAGAAAAATAGATAAAGATAGATAAAGACCTCCCCCCCCAGCACTGAACACACAAACACACACATGCATACACAGATATACACATTTCTGGACTTTTGGATTCATTCCAGACATGGGGGTGGTGGGAAGGATGACATTTACTTGTGTTGATAAGCCGGGAGGGTGAGGGAAGCTCTAGTCCCCAAACCACCAGCTGTTTCCCACTGTTACAGTTTCACGGTACCAGCGCACGCGGTGCCTGTGACACAGCACTGCAGATTCCCACCTCCCCAAAGCAATAATGATAAACTTCACCTAGGGAGTGGAGTTTTCCCTCAGCTACAGCCCCACACTACGATTTSGTTGGTGGTGTGTGATGCTTAGAGACCTGCTTTGTATTGGCAAGGCTGAGTGGTACAGCCCTCTTTTTATACAGAAGACTATATTTTTCACCTCTTTTAGGACAGGTGACTCTGTTTCCTCCCTCTTCTTGTTAACTGTGAGTTTTTTCAAGGCAGAAGAGGCTGTACAGTTCCAAGACTCTAGATTTTAAGAGGCAAGTGACCAAAGTGAGTGCTAAAACTTTGGTGATGGATGTTTTGTCCTGATTTGATTCTGTTATAAAAATGGAGTGGCTTCCACTTCAATCAAAACACCATTCTGACCAGTTAGACTATCAAGAAGGAGGACTGACACTTCCAAAAAGGACAATTGCTCCTCTAGATTTCCTTCTGACGTTGTTTGGTACAAAGAACATTTTGACATCTGCCTAAAAAAAAAAAAAAAAAAAAATAGCAGCCGCTCTAGCAAGCCTTTATAATAGCAAGGGATTATTATCATACATGAAAACCCACTTATAACCCCTTTAACCTCCATTAATAATTTTTCCACTAACATGGCTAGCTACCACTCAAAGCTATCTTTGTGCAGCAGGGCTGTTTAAATATACAGGTATAAAACTGTGACCCATTGTCAGATATTACTAGTTAATATTGTTTGATAAATAATACCAATATTTTACAGGACTCTCCTCAATTAAGGTTATCACAGAGCTGAAGACTTAAGGATGAGTCTCTAGCACATGGTGCACTGTGATTGTCACTTGTGCATGGTGTATAGCACACAGTGCATGCCCATCGTGTTTYGTTCTTTGGTGGCTCCTTTTCTTGAGGAAGAGAGAAAAGACAGGGCTGAACTTCAGCTTGTAAATGTCAACCGTTGTCTGCTCTTCTCCAACAATAATTCCTTTCTTTTATTTGTGTAGTGGAAACATAAGCTTGTCTGCTTATCTGAATTTGCTTTTTAGCACAGAGGAACCAGAAGTGCTTACTCACTGTCACTTCTGAAGCATCCTCTGGAGTTTCCAGTTACCTAACTTAATGCTTTGGTTTTCTATAATGATTTTGGAATCACTGTCCTGGTAACTCCAAAGAGGACYGCTATTTAATATGGAGAATTTCCCTTAAAGAAGTCACAAAGTCTTAGAATAGAGTATCTTTCCCATCCCTAGGCCTACAGCCTCRATATTCTGCATTGCTTCATCTTGAGCAGCATCTCGACTCACCTGAAGGTAGAAACTTTGTATACAGTGGTCAAAAGCTTGTGAGTGACATGCAAGTATGATAAATCCATAGGAAACTGAATACTGATGCATGCATTGGCATCACGCAAGGGCTCAAATCAGACCACCCCTGATGTTCTTATTATCCACACCAAAAAAAAAAAAAAAAAAAAGGAATTTCAGCTGGGGTAGTATAGTGTATAGATGACTGGGGAATACAGTGCCTATCCATTACGAGAAGAGATTAAGAATTCAGCTTTCTGGTCTTAGGAAAACAAACTCTATGAGTGGGTATGATTGCTATGGAAACAAAACAAAACAAAACAAAACATTGGTAGATTATTATCAAGGGAAAGTGAAGAAATTTAAGTGAAGGAAATATTGTTTCAAGAGCAACTACAATTACATTTAGAATGGAGATGAAATGTTTTTAGCTACTGGAAGAGGAATGTTCTGATATCACTCACAAGTAAGAGTAGTGATCTAAAAAGACATAACCAGTTTCTAGGTAGAGCTAGAGTAGTTTATGAAAAAGAGTAAATAATTTGCATACCAAAGGAGGGAGCTACCTGCTATGTACCATCCAAGAAGTTCTTTTGGGAGATGCATTCTCTATRCCAGCTACAATCTGTCATTTCTGTTCTGTCACATTTCTAATTATGTACATGAAATTCAAAGCACATTTTGTCTTAGAAGACTCTGGATGTTTGGGAACATTTTAGAATTCCAGCCTGGCAGAATTTTGGAAGGATGGCTCCTTTAAAATTATAACYGAAATGAACATATGAATCACATTTATAAAAGAAATGTTGATATAATTTGCTTCAATTAACAGCATTTTATCTTTCTATGAAACTAGAGAAATCATTGCCAATAAATAAATTATAATAGTAAATTTTCTGGAAAGTTATATTCCTGAATTGTAAATCATTGAATTTAGTGAAGTGACTACCTTGCAGTATATTCTGTTCAAAATCCATACTTGTCCACACACAGTTTTTCAGTCTTAGTTTTCCATATGTTTGTCATCTTAGAATATTATTTGGAAACAAGAAGCTATATTGTATAAAAGCTCCAAGATGGTATTTGCACAAGAATTGGATATATTTAGTATCATGATCAAATATTAAACTGCTGAAWGTTGAAGAAAGCTCCTCTTTGTATTTGTTATTATGACTATACAGTATAAATACTGATTCACTAATAAAAACATGGTAAAGATCTATAAGGTTAGAAAATCATTATTATATCATTATTATGACAGTAAAAAATCAATATTATAGAGCATTATGATTCTTTCTCTGTCTCTTGTATTAATTGTCTTCCAAGAGTTCTAGAGTTTAATTCCTGAGAACTAGAGCACAGGTAAAGCAACAGCAATATCGTGCAGCTCACCAAGGTGGAAGGTGAGTAAGGGGCATAATTCTTGTTGTCTCCCTGCATATAACTGCCTTTTGATGTCTCTGATTCATGTACTAGAGATCATTATATCTCTACAGGAATTTTTATGTTCATAGATTGTAAATGAGCTGAGACTGTACAAATATTGAGTACTGAATACTACTGTATTATGTGAAGATGTTCTGAGGAGGTATCCCAGAAGGGTTATTTTTAACTAGGCAAAGTGCTAGGTAGTATAATCAATCTATATGCCCAAACCTCCAGGGTAATAAAGTAACATCCAACAATAGATTTGACAGGGTTTTCGTATTTTCAGAGTCTCTCAGTTGGAAACCTGCCTGAGTAACAGAGAGAAGCAATTACACCTTTTTTTTTCTATTAAAATATTCACACAATTTCATGTTGTACTATTTTTGATTAAAAAATCTACTCATGGTGTTTAAATGGTTATAGATCAATGGAGTTTGAAATCAGAAAGTTAATATCTCTGTAGGTGACAATAGATCCAACTTCATATAAAGTATATGCAGTTGATAAACACATATAGTTCATTATAACAGCTTAGACTGAAATTTTCTTCTTTTTATCATCAAGACATTGCAAATATTTTCCGTGAATTATCAAAAAAAAAAAAAAAGAAAGAAAAAAAACAGCCAATGGATTAAAAAATTTCCAGCTACTGCCTGATAACAGTAATGCAAAAGTTATCTGAGTTTGGTTTTGTAACATCATAACATTTTTGTCCCTGCTAAGTGTTAGCAACAAATACACTGCTGATATAAAATTTCACCTCTTGAGGACAATTACTGTTTTTTACAAAATATTGCTCTTAGATCCTTGCTGTCACCTACTTAACCCCCAGCGTCAGACAGTGCTCTCTTTGTTCCCTGATTTTGTTCCCTCAGTGTCTAGCTCAGGATAATTCTCTGTTCAGAGGATATGAACTCTTGATCTGACCATCAATTTCCTCCTGACAGAACCAACAGAAGCTCTTTTCCTGTGTACGCCGGCATTGGCTTCTGCCTTGAGCGTGGCCATCTATCYGGCTCTCTGTGGCTCCATCCTCTGGAAAGGACCCATGGGGAGTTAGCATTGCTGAGCTTTCCAGGGATCTTCTCCAGCTCAGTGTGGCTGGCTCACAGATCAAAAGCCCATCAGAAGTAGGCTGTTTTAAATTTGATTAAGGTGACCTATTGACTATTTCTATACTATATATATAGTATTCCATACTCTGCTCTTCTATAAATGAGTCAGGCCAGGGACTGTTTTTTTGGCTGTGAGGCCCACCTGCCTAAATCTTTTCCCTTCCCAAACTCACCATGTACTACACATCCACACAATGTCCAAGCACGAACTGAAAGAGCAAGTAGTTGACATGAGCCAAATTTATGCCAGGCACTGTGCTAATATTTAACCTGTGTTGATGTTTGTGAGCTATGGTCTATTTACTAGCATAGACRTAGCCACAGAGTCGTAGGTCAGTTTTGCTTCTATTAAAATAGATCCCTTTTGAATAGGCATCTGTGTCATCCTTCTCCTAACATGCTTGAACAAGGAAAGCATAAGCTTAGCCCTAGAGACTTCAGCTGGGCAGACACTCYGTGTACTGGGCCCTATGTAACCCATTTTACTACACAAACCTTGTCTGACCACAGTGAGTCGGGAGGATTAGCTTGTTCTTCCATGTGTGATGGAGCAAAAAGAAACCTTTAGCCTGGAAAAAAATTAGTAATGAGGGAATCTCCTGTCAGCAAAAGCAAGGGAAAACAAAACTCTGCATTCTTCGGCATTAACACAGACACAACACGAGGGCAGAGCAACAAATTTCACTCAACTTTGACCCTGTTAGTTAGTGCTGAAAGTCAACAGAGGTTACAGTATTTCAGTGTGAGGATCAGGGCAAATTAAAATAAGCTAAAAATATAGACTTTCTATATTTGCTCCTTAAAAACTGCCAGTAAAGGTCTTGGAATTCTGCGGAGGTTCTTTCAATAGGAAATAGGTTTGTTCTGGCTCCTGACCTGCAAGGTTGTCCTACCATGTGGCCAAATGGGGCAACACCTTGGAGGTGGGAAAGCTGACAATAAGTTTGTGCAGCACTGCTAGCTATGTAAGTGCAGAAGATGAGAAGGCATAAAATATTTTCTTCAAGGTGGTGAAGCAGGCAAGATTCATCCAAGATTCCCCTGGATGGTGGCCCATAGGCCATCATACTCCTGAACCATACAGTAAACTTACAAAAGCTCTCCTCATATAATCACTACATGATTACCAGAAACAATTAAAAATATATATACAAATTCCATAGATGTTCCTTTTTTTTTTTTTTTTTTTTTTTTAGTTCAATGAGCTGCACACATCTAGCAATTTGTTAAATGGGTAAAGAAACCAGTAAGGTGAGAAGAAGGGCCTCTTTTCAGGCAGCATAAGCAATGTGCTTAGAGGCAAAAATGGGTAAATCTGGCAAATCTGGAAYGAAGGTCTATTTTTCTGTCCTTCTTCTCTACTAGATCAGCTGTCAACCGGTCTGATACAAAATACAAACGTATTTTGMTTTTAGATTGCCATATATAAAAAGAATGTGTGCATGTTTGGGTATAGCTCCTCTACTTAGCTCCTTAAAAATAAGGCCATAGCTCACAGAAATTTGGGTGATGACATCTGTAGACTGAAAATCAGGGCAGAGGGAACAGAGCAGAAATGACGTGAACAACAGTGTTGTGCAAAAAATGCTGGGAGCACATCTCTATCTTGCCCCATATGCTCTATTATCTTTTGTTCAGTCTTATTCCTGACACGATAGGTAATGTTTGTAGCAGATTAATAAATGTAGAAGTGGCAGCAGGTGGTGTGCTCAAGACAGCATGTGCTGAAAATTGCCTAAACGAAGCTCTGGGTGTGCTGTTGTGTAGAAATCTCCCTGGTTTTTAAGGTTGCAAACGGACAACGAGCACACAAACTGAAGAATGTGAATGTAAAAAAAAATATTGTGCTAATGGGTGACATATTTGCAGTCTGAAAAACCAAATAAAAGAAAAAAAAAAGCCCACAGACAGTGTTTGGGAAGAACTTGCTTTACCTTTCTTTATTCAACACTTATTTCAGGATTGTGAATTAAAATGAATGATGAAATGAGCAATTCATGACACTTAAAGTGTTTTGCTTGTTTGTGTCTTTATTTTCTTTGCCCTTGGATTAGTTATTTATCTGACTATTTCTGCAAGTTCAGCTAACAGACTTTACATGTGCAGGAAGGAAACTGACCGTCAGAACCTACAATTTCACTTCTTCCTTAGGAAATAACACGCCACCCGGTCATTCTTGGAAGACAACAAGCTACTCTGTGACATAGACTGCAATTCAGCTTGATAAGCCTGTTTTTCCCTCAGTGGTCCACAACAAATTGAATGCCAGACTCAAAATTGGCACTTGAGGCCTCTGGTCAAAGTAGGCTGTTTTTTTCCTAGTTCAATGCAGTAGCTGGAAATTTTTAGTGCAAGTCATTTCTAGTCAGCAGAGTAAGGGGACAGGAGGAAGAATGCTTGTTCTTTAAAACCATATATAGCTATTTCAATGAGGAGTCATAATGGGAAGACAGAGGCAAACTTTATATACTTTGGAGCAGATTAGAGCACAATATTTAGCCTACCTAAACCTTGTCTGCTGTTTGAGCAAAATTTCTGAAATGGGTCACTTGCTGCTTTTTCCACCTCATAATTCTTTTTAAATTTTGAGAATGAAGAGTAATAAATTAATGCTGTAATTATTTTCAGCACAGAAAAAAAAAATTCTCTCCTAGGCTGTGCAAAGTCCAAAATGTTCTAGTGATTTTGGCACTTACTAGCAAAATACAGAAAGGATAAAATGGAAAAGTAAAATCAACCTCCCCCACACTGCTACTTTACTAAGTTCATCTTAATTCATTTTTTCCTAGTATTAATGTCAATTTGACTTTTGAACTCCAATATAGTTAATATGACAAATTTATATTTACTGGGAACCTAGCACTTTATGAAGTCTTATGAATGAACAAACTCTCCTATCAAGCCAAAGATGACAAAATATGATCCCTTTAAAAATGAGGTACACTTTAAAAGATTGTGATTACTATTTACTTAGAAAACAAAGAAAATGCATTTTCAAGAAGGGACATTTCAGTACACTGGATTTGCAAGTACTCTCTACAATGTAGGGATTGTAAGCCTGTGTCTGTATTAACAGCTGGTGCAGACCACCAGGAGAAGATGTGCAGAATGAGACAGTGATGAGGAACTATTGTTAAACTATGTGAATTTCATGTTTTTATTACACTATACATTTATAAATTATAATTTTTTTAACTTCAGTCTGGCTCTAGTTTGGTCCTTTGGACTGAATACCCACTTGTGACTAGAGCATATTAGGTATATTCCTAGATCACACTTTCTAGTTTAATGTCACTCAAAGATTCCAGCTTAAACTCTCAGAGACACCTCTACTATGTGATCTAAGCCCTGGTGACTGGGAGATTCCCTCAGCAGGACTCTCGTCAGAACTAAAAAAACCACTTACATATGTGCATCCTAAGCTACCTTATTGTGAGCTCCGTATGACTCAACTGATTCTTACGTGGAACCGCAACAGAAGAATGTACTTTAAAGAACGATTTTGTCCAGATAAGGCCTATATAAACTAATAGATTTTTCCAGCCAAATATAATACATTTTAGGGGGCAGGTATAGCTCGGTTGGTTAGAGCGCGGTGCTGCTAATGCCAAGCTTGTGGGTTTAATCCCTGTATGGGCTATGCTGAGGGTTGGACTAGATGATCTCCAGAGGTCACTTCCAACCTTACCGTTCTATGATTCTATGATTTTATATATATTATACAATTGCTAAAAAAAAAAAAAAATAGTCAAAGATACTATAAATTTTAAAATTAATAAAAGAGGGAAGACAGGTATTTTAAACTTAGATTAACATGCTAGATAGCAAATTTAGAACACAAAATTTCAGAGGCAAGGTTACTTTCAATGCCTTACCTCTGTTCTGGAATTATCAATTCTCTATAACACTTGTCTATACCTGTGAATGATGACAGAGATGCTACTTCAGCTAAGGAATTGGAGAAAATTGTTTTTCTCAGATCTGTTCCAGCTCTCTTTGGCTGGATGTAACTATATAACATTCTTCTGAGAACTTAATATTCAGTGTTTACCATAATAAAATGAACGAACTTTAAAACTAAAACTAAAGAATCGCTGAGGTTTCTAGTAAGGTCAGAGATATCTACTTCTATCTAATGCAAGAATGCAGACTTGCTCTTTAATCTCACAAGAAGATGTTTACTTAGTATGTAGGTTTTTCCCCATTCAAATCAATATTTTGAAACAAACAACCCTCCCTCAAAAATTCCAAACGAAATATCACAAGCCAATCTGATTTTAGTGGAGAGAAGTTTAACGAGTGACCTCTCCGTAATGCCTAGAGAGTGCGCTTGCTAGGTGAAGCTGACATAACCAGAATCAAGCATAGATCTCACAAAGCACTATATGTGGTCCATATGGATACCATGTGCATGTTTTTTTGTGCCCATACAATGATCACCCACCCATAAGATAACTTTCATTCAGCTCTCTCTAGGATACATGAAAAGTTAACAAAAGGAACAGCATGTGCTGAACATTAATTGGCACCAAATAAACTCATTATTCTCTGAAAGATGTTGTACATCAATAGGGAACCATCTGCATTGTATTTACATAAGTAACTATTGGTTTCTCTCTTATTACCCTGCTGGATGCGTGACAAAATAGCAAGGTATTTCTAATACAATCATTTTGATTATACATCCTGCTGAACAAACCAGGCAGGAAGGATGCATGACTCTGAGTCCATGATTAATTTAATTCTCTGATGGTCAAATAAGTGTCTATCAAAAAGAGTACAGAAAAAATATAGCTTAACATAAGGATATTTGCTCTGGTCTAATGATAAGTCTAGGTGAGAATCCTGTCTCTGGCTGTGACAACTAGCAGACATTTAAGGAAAGAATATAAGAACAAGGCAGATACAGTTTCCCTCTCAAGGCTTTTGACATTTTGAAGCTGAGAATTTCTAAGCAAAGAATCATATCCATGCCATAATCTTTGATAATCCATGTTTGGCCTTCCATAACCTTTCCAAATTTTTCTGCCCTACATATGCTCTTTGACATTGATCTAACCTAATACCATTTTGGATAGAGCTCATCCTCTTGGTACAGGCTCTTTCTGTTGCAGAATTTCCAACTTCTACTAAATCTACTCCAGTGAAACTATCCCATCACTAAATCTATTCCATCAGCTAAACACCAGACTTTGCCATTGTGACTAGTCCTATGGACTGTGTTGTGTAAACTCCAGAAATGCTGTTATGGAGGTTCTCATTCAAACTTTGCCTAGGTCATTTCACTTCTATCCTTCGCTACATTTTTGGTACCCACAATGAACCCAAATAGGGGATCTGCAGTTATCCAGAGAACCAATGAAGTCTTCAATCTTTTCCCTATGCAGGTGAGTTCTCATCTAGTCTTCTCTGCTATCACAAACACAGCTATCTAGCCTTAGTGCATGAAGTTTGTTGTTGTAGACAAGTGATATCTCTGCTTGTTTAATAATAGAGAATTCTTCCTGAACCTTAAAAGAATCTGGCTGATATCAGTAGGCTGAATTTTGTTTTTTTGTCTGTATAGTATAAAATCCTTCAAGGGCAGATTTTTAAAAGTAACCTACTGTTTAGGGGTTTCATTAGGCTCAGAAATGATTGATAATGAAAAGAGAACTTATCACCACATTTTTGGAAATAGGAAATACCCCTTAGGTACTGAGGTTTCTGTTTTAACCATTTCTATTTTAATTTTGTGCCAGACATGATGGAAATCATATAGTAATAGGAAGTTAATACTGACATTTAATGGTACTCTGGTTTAGAGGACATTTGGAATCTGAAGTGAGCAAAACTGCAAGCAGAAACTACACCATTATTGGCTGCTAGCTCTTTTTAGTTAAAATATTATATATGACATCTAATTTTTAGTTCCATTGATWAATCAAAACTAGTCTTGAGTTCAGTACACTAGTAAAGATAATGTAAGCCTTTGATTCGTTGATTTGTGTGCATTTTTGCAACATATCCAGCAGTTCTGGAGAACAGAATCTGAACAACCTATCAGAATCTTTGCTTAACTGTGCTCTTGGTGAAAAATACTCATACATACCTTACAGTCATGACATAGCGTTGGTATAATACTGCATCCTGTCTCTAGTCTGAATACTGACATTATAGAAAGAAGTATTTTGTTCCAGACATGCAGGAMGAATGACAAGATCTAGGAGATGTTCTTTAATTAGGTCATAACTTTGTCAAACTCCTATGAGAATTACCYGCCAATGTTACTTTAGAATATAGGCCACAGTTTTTGCCTTGCACATTTCCATCTCTTGGAAGGGTGGAGGATGGGCAGCTGCCCTACTGCACCACTCTGAGCCAGATTTCAGTTAATTCTGACCCTTCCATTCTTCCCATCTATGGGGTTAAAAGGTGAGGAAAAGGAGGTCATCATTTCATTTTCTGTGTGAATTAGGAAGAGTTGCTGCATATTGTTATCTTTGCCTGAATATGAATGAGCAGTTAGAAAGAACTGTTACTTTAACCCAAACTTRCCTGCTTTATTTCATGTAATTGACTAATAAACATAGTGTTAATGGGAACCAAGCTCTAAGAACACTCTACGGGATTTTCTTACTCAGACTGAATTACAGATGATGATTTCTGCTGCTCTCCATGTCTTCTTTTGATGCTGTTAAGCTAGCTCTGACAAGGGTGTTTGATTAGAAAAGTTTTTAGCATAATTTTTAATRGAGTGCATGAATCAGAATGTTCAAGACTTAAAATTATCCTCATAAATTCTTTCTCTCATTTTTCTACTCATCAGAAGAATTCAAGGCAAGTCAAAATGTTTAAGTAGTCTTGGAAAGGCTCATTGTTGGAGTACAAGTAGGAAACGTTCTTTTATGGCTATACTTATGTACTACTTCTGAAAGTTTTAGCTAATTTATGTATTTATATGTTTCAATAGAAATATAGAATGGGTATTGAGAAACATTTCTCTGCAGGAAAGAAGAAAAACAGATTTATTTATTCAGTGGAGTTGTACCCTGGGGGACAGAGGCTCTGGAGGTCTTTTGCAAACAAGGATGTTATCAGTGAGGGTATATGTTTTTGGTAGTGTTGGGGAGTGGCTCTGTCCCTATTCCCTCCTTCTGTTCATATTATGAAGCAAAACTAGGTTTGTATTAAAATTTAAGTAGAATGCTGACTGTTAGATGGTTGTACGTAAGCAATAGGTGTTATTAATGTCTCTCTTCTCTTTGAAACATAAAGTCAGAGGGAAGAAAATTTGATCCAAATGTTACATTCTGATTCTTTTCTGTTATGTTATATTGAGGAATACAYATAAACTCAGTATTAGCTAAGTTTGGAAAATGTAATAAGGATTTTTTTTAAATGGGATTTTTCCTTCCTTTCCTTATATTATTCCASACACATATGTGTTGGCTATCTATGATGGCCAATGTTGAGGTATCCCAAATCAAGAAGTGGTCTCTCCCTTTCATAATACCGGCTGTAAATATGTTTTTATAGATAGATTATGAGAGCAATATGTGTATGTAGAAGATATTCGTAGGTTATTTTTATCATCAATGGATTAATGTAGTAGATAGATATCCAAGATACTATTAACTGTGAATTGAAACTTGAAGTTTATATTAGGAAATCTCAATGGCTTGAAAAATTATAACTCATCATTTTCAAATATACTTAATGTTTATTTATTGGTAGTACTRTTTGAATAGACTGCTCAGAAAGGAATGTGTTACCGTTGCTGCCTGGACATGAAGTCCTGTGCTGACTAAGCTGATTCTTTACCAGGCAGCAAGGGCACCCTGTTGTCTTCTAATCCTGCTGACATTTAGGATCCTTCCGGAATGTAGGGAAACAGGAGAAGGAGTTTAGCCACRCCACTTCCTCTTCCAGGGACAGATCAGTCATAGCAACTCCTTTTTTTACTTAGAGGGGTAAAATGAGGGGCTTCATTCAATKCTGGAGGCAATCTGTATGCCCCACTCCAAACGTGTTCTGGGTTTAAGTAAAAAAAYTGTCAACAAAAAAACATGCTTTAATTTCCTTAGCTTTTTATAACTGCTTGTAATGTTATAGAAAGTTCACAGGCAGAGGGAAGTCCAGTACCTGTACTTACTGCTTACATACAGTCTGGAGGCTTAGCTACATCAGTACTCTGCAGCTCAGGAAGAGTCCTTSTGGCTTCTGAAACATGAGCAAAAGGCCATTCACAGTCTTTCAAGATGTTTAAGGGCCTCTGTCCTTTTTAAATTTTGCATAGGCTCTATTCTGCTGTGTGGTATTTGCAAGAGGCCAGAGAGTAGCCTTTTATCATACACATGCTGCCTTCCCTTCACTGAACCTTTGAAGTTTCAGGAATTTTAGATAAAGGATATTTCATCTGTGTAATGTAAGTAGGATTGGAGATTGAAAATCTGAAGCACAGTTTGATTTCTATGTCATACTGCACCAAACACTCCACAAGAGACATGTGAATATTAATACAACAAAGGCCTGAAGCKCCAAAATATTTGGGAAGACTATTTTTTTTTCTTTTGCAAAGTAAAAAAGCAGCAAAATAAAGTTGTTGCTTTCTCTTTTTAAAGAAAAGAACAAACAACCAGGATGAGAATGCTCTATTTCTATAGCAATACCTATCTTCCCACAACATCTTACCCATCTTYATGCCCCTTCTCTCCATTGCAATACTTCTCCCCTATCTGTCATAAGATGCTTCACCTTCTCCCTTCCTTCCTTACGGCACAATTCTGTCTCCTGCTTTCCCTCTCCTGATGCAGTAGGACGCCATCCATTTTCCCTCTTCCCCCACCTATTGGCTAACTGCCTTACCTGACCCCCTCCCCGGGGAATCCACACTTCTTGCCAGGCCAGCTGTAGCTAGATGTATGTATCTTCTCATTAGAGAGTTGCCTTTCTGGGAGACCACATGTTGCTTCTCAGTGTGGCGCAGGTCAAATAGTACTCAATGTCCCTCAGGTCTCGGTAAGACATTGTGCTGAAAAACGCATGTATGCGTATTATAGAGCGCTGTTTTAGACTGAAGGCTGTCTCATGTACAGATATTGAAAGGAATAAAAGATGAGGCTCCYTTCTTCAAGAAAAGAAAATGAGTCCTTCCTTTCCACACGCTACCTTGATGCGCTCAGAACAGAGACTCCTGGAAAACGTTCTTCTATTAAAAATTAGTAGGTGACTGGGTCTTTTCCAGGTTGATTCTCTACCTCAAAGGTGCTGATTTTTCTGGCACTCACAAAAGCCATCACTAGGAATTTTGATGAGAACTGATAATATGCTTCCAAGTGATAAAACAGGGTAAGTAGGCAGAAGGTCCARCTAGGTGTCTGGCTGCTTGTGCTTCAGGCTGATTCTTTAACATAATTTTACTGTGATTTACTATAGTATGGGGAATAGAGCCTTGCAAGATTCTCATTTCAATCCAACTGAATGCAATTCATGAAACAGAAATCACACTAAAAATAACGCTGTTTTTATTTTTTCCTGGAAGACCAGAAATGGAATTATCTTACCCTCTGTTCCCATTCTTGCACAATGGAACACTTGGTATGGAAATTCTTTTATTTTTCCAAAGTAAGAGCTGACCTGTCACTTACTGAACATTAAGAATTGCTGGGGACCTATGTCCCAGTCATATCAGAATAATGTAAAACTGTTTTATATTACAAATCTTAAGGCATTTGAAGGCCAGTTTCTTGAGCATTAGATACTCCAATGAGCTTCACAGATCTGATTACAGAAACTGACCTGGCACCAGTCAGAAAGAAACCTTACTCAGCAGTTTTGCAATGCTCTTAAAGAACACTAACAGAGGTTTATGAGACAAGTACACCCTCTCTAYATATAAACTCAATAATTTATTTTTAGTACAAACTCAAGAATTTATTTTTAGTACAACTGAAATCTCAACAGTGTAATTCGATAGTCTAGAGCTAATTATTACAGTAAATAGAAGAATAAAATGTATTTAAAATTATTATATATGCACTTAGTTTCTATGTCTTTTCCTGGTGTTAGGTTCATCTTTCTGCTGTTTGTCTGAATCCTAAGGCTGGTGGTTTCATTCTGATGGAAGAAGGAAAATAGCTTTAATTCAGAAGTATACTGTTCTTTCTCCATTCCCTTGGACACAGAGAAGAGGTAGACCCAAGTCCAATGGAAAAGTGTGAGAGAATCTGTCCGACAGTTCTGGTGCATGACACATTTTCTTTTAATTCTGCAAGGATGGTAGAATGACAGAAGAAATCAAACCAGAAACATACTTTAACTAACATCTATACTCTGCTATGCAATTTTTTTATCAAAACACATTAAATCCTTTCAAATGTTTCAGCATAACATGTTTTTAGATCATCTAGGGCTTCTGAAGAAAATGTTACCTTGCCCACGAGGGCAACATACRGAAGATTAAAACTTATTACGAGCAATAGTCTGGCTACTGGTCACTGTTTGGTAGTAAAGAGAGAGCCATGGGGTATTTAACTACTGGAGCTGCTACTGCGAACCTCAGCGAAATAACCTGAAGATGACAGGTACAGCCACTCTCATACATTTCAGCCAGATCTGCGGCCTATTACAGTCTCTGCAAATTCTTTTGTTGACTCTAATGCATTTTGTAAAAGGCCTCTATATGCTGTTTATTTTAGTATAGATCCTAGCTCTAGTACTTCAGAAGATTGTTCAATTAGGTCCAAGGGAAATGACTTAGAAAAGGGTCCATTTCTGGTATTGTTTTGTTTATTTTCTATTTTGTTCAGACTAACATCTGCAGGAATAAAGCATTCACTGTCTTACCCTTCTTTATAACGAAATTCAATGAAAGATCAATTAATCCCATTAAAGTAATATACAGCAAGAATGGATTTCTTTCTTAATTATTTTATAGTACTGATTTAATACATTGGATTAGATATGATAACTCCTGGGTATAGTTTTCTTAACTCATGATTAAAAGTCACGTGGAAAACATTCATGTAGCTAATGATAAACTAATCTATTCAGGAGGACAGAATGTTTATAGCTAATTTATCAGTGACCTGCAACACAGTGTGAAAATAATTTATCAGTGATGTGCAATGAGCAATACACAGGAAATGAACACAACTATTTTTAGATTCTTATTAATTTGCTGTGATCATAACCATGTGATTCTTCAGTAGCTAGCTACTGAAGACATGTTTTATAGTGTGAGTGCATGTTGTTTTTACACTCTCTCTCCTCTGTTTTTAATTATAGTACCATCATGTGAGTGTATCTGGAATTAGAACACTGTAGCCGTAGGCCAGCAATAACTTAATTGTTCAGGAGCCTACATAAACTAATTGTTGTTTGTGATGAGCTTTCTTTAGAAAAGATTGCATACCCAGATTGCAGGAAGGAAATATGAGAATGCTAAAAATAATAATAAAAAAAATCAGAAGCTTTGTAAATTGAATTTTAGAATGCTATTTAAAATCATTCAAATGCTTTTCCACTTGATGCTAGCCTTCTTGCAACTTCCACTTGACTATGTCACTAATGGTATATATCTTACGATGACTTATGACTTCCAATATTCGTGGCAGTTTTTGTTGGCTACTGGTTTAGTCCTGAAAATGAACATATRTTTAATTGTTTGGAATTAAATGTAATATCCATGATGTCTAGTTCTTAAAATTATGTAAATATCAGAAAAATAAGTACAGAGTTAGCTAGAAATTAAAAATTTTGCAGAAAAATCTAAGAATGTATGCAAAATAWTTTTTCTATTCTAACATTCTAACATTCTTTTTGAGTATCCCAAATAACTTCAAAACAACTAAAGAGCTATATTTACATAGCACGATAGAAATCTAAACTGTTTAAAAGAAAACCTTTAACAGTTTTAGGGTAGGCATCCTATTACACTTACTAAATATTTTGACACTGAAGGCAATATATTCAGAAGTAATAAAAATGAATGTAAACAATTGCTGGGTTTACACAATATTTATATAGCATATGAAAAAATTTCTTTCTCAAAAGTTATGAAAATCTAACTGAACAAGCAGCAATAACAATTTATGTGTAGAAGTAATAAAAGAAATAATTCATCTCATATTGAACATGTAAATGTTCATGTGATTTTCTCTTGATGATTGTAACCAAGAAACATACTGCRTGCATTTTTTCTGAATAGCAGTGTTGACCATCATTTTTTGGAAATTATAAAATTAACCTTTTCACTCAAAAAATGCAGCACCTTTGAATGTTTGATATTGGCCTATTATTTTCATGTCTGAAAAATTAGTGTGGTAATTAATCAAGTAACATTAATCTGTCACTAATGTTTGTAGTCTTATGTGTACAAATCTGGAGACATATATGCAGAAGTACATAACACACAGATGCACTTTCATTTCTACTRTTGCCTAACTGGAGTTTGAAGTCCTTTCCCTTTTCTTCCCCCAAAGCTTTGGTCTGAATTAGGTAAATGCAACATATGCGCTAAATAAATACCTCTAAAGTAGTTTTTTACTGTTTGGAAAATATAATGATTAGATGCTGTTTAAATAGAAATGCTTTGGTAAACCAAGATATTTACTATTTCAGCTATTAAGGGGGAAGATTACTGACTATATGTGTAATACCTGTTTTCCAGCTGAGTGCTTGGGTCCCTCTGTGTGAAACTCTATGCAGAATAGAAGATGATACGTGAGCTAAACAGTTTATAGTCTAATTGATGAGTGAGAATGGAAAAGCAGGAAAAAACAGCATGAAAGAGTGGTAATTTGGAGATAGTGCAGTAATTTAATAACGTTGGTACAAAACATATGAAACTAATAAATATTAGTTTCATACTGATTACACTTAGAAGAGCAGAGAAACTGAGTTTCAGCTATTTTATTAAATACAAATTAAAGCAAAAGAAAGAGAAGCATGCACAGAAGTAAAGCATAAAAGGGGTTGGTGAGGGAGGCGAGGACAAGGATGGAAGGGAATGCACACATGAAAAGACAAGAAGATGGAAGATAACAGGATTCCTTCTGCAGAAAGCTAACCTTGATCTCACCAAAAGCACTTGCTGAAATTCCTCGTGCGTGTTTCTGTGAGCATGCTTGATCACAGCTTGTCCTTCCGGGGAACTTCTGTGTTTTCTTCACTCTAGCAGCTAGAGTGAACTAAGGCCTACAGTAGCTGTAAATGGTGCTGTGCAGTCCGGGGAATCTTTGGAGATGCAGAATAGTTGAGATAGGATAAGCCTTGTATCCTTTCTTGACTGCTGTTCCCTGTGATATTTCCTTCAAGACTAAATTTCCAGGCTCTAGGATGAGTACAAGCCATTTTACTTCTTGTCTGTTATGAAGTCATCTTATTTAATCTTTTTCATCCCTTCCCTGAATTTTCCCACTCTCATTCCTTTCTGAACTTGTTGCTACTATTCCACATGTCTTTCCAAGGGAAGTGAGTGACTAAAATTCAACATCAGTGGCCTCTCTGTGTTTCTCATTCTGATCTATTATCCTTTCTTCTCTGGTGGACTTTCTTTGCTTCTGTCTCTAAGGGAATAAACTTGTCCTTCTGATACCTCCTCAACTGTCTGTCAGTTCCTTGCCCACCTCGAAGAATTCCTAAGTAATAGCTATTCTTCAGATGACCACTGACCTCAGCTACCTCAAGTTTCACTCACTGTCCCCTTTACTTCAGATTCTGCTTCTCATGATTTTGCATTTACTTCCAGCTTTGATTCTATCATCAGCTGTATTTGTCCTCAATTCTCTCTCCCATCTCTGCTTTTGGCAAGGTCAGGATGACCCTAGCAACTAAATTTCTATTTTTTCATTGTTCTTGACTTTAGCATACTTGACTAGAAAAGTGTCTATTCATATAACTCATTATCGAGGAGCCATGGGCACCATTGCTTTGAATCAGAAAAAGTCAAAATGGCCTGGCAGATATGGGAGAGAACATGTTCCAGAACAAAATTTGAGGGCAGAAGATTTTCTCAGTAACTGCTATAGCTTGGACTTATTTCTTCTGGGTAGATGTTGTGTCTGTGTACTCTCTGTGTACATTTCCTAAACTATATGACACACAGATGCTTCTTCCTAGCAATGTGCTTTTTCAGCATAGATCTCTCTTCTATATTTCTGCTTTTTCAGAGCTTCAAAAGTGAGAAAACTCTATTTTTAAGCTGAAAAGTATAGCTTTTAGAGCTYTCACAGAGCTTTGTGAAGTTTAATTATATGCTGCTTATGAAGTTTTACTATGTAAGAATGAAAACCCTTTACAGAATTCCCCCAACATTTGTTAAATTTCCAACAACTGATAGACTCCCACTACTGTAACAGTGGGAGGACCCAGTATCTGTTACTGGTGATAAGCATTTTTCCCTTACAGGCCTTGTTGGGGGTGGRGGGGGAAGACCATTTTCAAGTGATATTGAAAATTTGTTTTTCTAYGCATTGGAAATATATAAAAATAATCTATCTAGAAATTCATGATTTACAGAGGTTTTCCTGTCCCTTTCCACTTGTTTTGTATTTCTGATGCCAAATACAGCAAAGGCAGTGGAAAATTTCCTGTTAGCCTGAAGGATCCTAGGATGAAGACCTTAGCGAGGGATATAGATATCACAAGTGTATGAACATTTGAGTGGGCATTGTTAATTATACATCAAAGTGACCTGAAATTAGTTTCAATATAGACTTGTCTGCTGGCTAGAACCTCATGTTCTTGAAAAAGCGAGCACTCATCCTTTGAGATGAAGGGAAAAGGCAATGGAAGTCTAGATTCTAAATATGCGGGTTTTATATGACAAACTCCTTTTGTGAAGTTGTATTTTAAAACCTGCAAAGTTTGTCATATTGCTTGAAAACAACTTTTTTGTTGTCCTCCTCTGAGAAATATTTTTTCACATTATACAGCTACAAGGTCTTATGGTTAATTTTAAGTCTATACAACTTTCAGCAGGACTAGCGTTTATATGGCTAAATTTAGCTATAGCACTGCTGTTAGTTGCTGATAAGCTAAAATTACATCCTTTTGATTTGCCTGCCATTTAAAAAATATTATAGAGGATTATTAAGTTCATAATCAGAATTATCACTGTCTCTCCACACTGGATTTAGGTCTTGTGGCTGAAGTGTGATTTCATACTTGACTATCTTTTTTTTCGCAGACAATATAATTCATAAATTTAACTCCTAATGAAGTAACCTTAAAGAGAGCGACAAAATGCAGTCAGTTTTTCATAATAGTTGAAGACTCTTCAATATATTATTTTAGAATAGTAATTTGCTTTAAAAATAAAATAGACTATAATTAAATGCCCAGTATTACCAACTCACAGTTGGTAACATCACCTTATTTGTATAAATAAGTATTGCCTTTGATAGAGATTTACAAAAAGTCTTTTTGAGTAAAGAATTCCTGAAATGTGAAATGTATTTACCTCCGCTAAAAAACCTGCAATAGTAAACTTGCCTATTCTTGTAACTCTCCCACTCCTATCTCTTCAAGACATTTTCAGGAATGTAAGTCTCTAATAATGCAAATATGTTTGCATTACCATTACTGGGCTAAAAGGAGTTAGCAGGAGATGGTCTGGAGGTCCAATGATGTGTTAACTGCCTTTCTGAGATGGAGCCATAGCAGACTGGGTCATCCCAGGGACTGGTGATGGACCAGGGAATTTCTTATGATTACCAGACCTTTGACCCACTATGGAAGCCCTCCAATGCTGCATGACTGGTTACAGTTTTTGTCTCTTCCAGAGAGAAATCACCTCAGTTTGAGAAGAAGCCTTTAAAGTGGAAAACCCTAGGAAGACAATCTAAGGAACTTTAASCCTAGAATGACTTACAGCCATGTCTTCTTGCTATGTAATAGGCAAAAGAGAGATGGATAAATGAAAAGGAGAGCGTGGTACTCTTGCCTAAATTTTCTACTCCTTGTCAATCTTGATTTAAATAAGGGCATGCTGATACTAACACAKCAAAAGGTGGAATGACTGTGTACTATTAGCAGAACATAAAGGAGAGCAGTAAAGCATATTTGTGTAATACTCTTCCAGGCTGTGCTTCCAGATTACTGTAGAAGAGCGCTACTTTCTGAACTGACACAGTACAGTAGAATCTGTATTATCTCTCTCTCCTCTTTTTTTTTTTTTGGTTTATGTTTTTGTTATTTCTAAAAGCATCTGTGATTCTGCTCAACTTTGTTTTGCAAAATCTCCACTTCAGCTTGAGACTGCGTAAATTCAAGCTAAATCCAGAACTGGTAAGGTTGAGACGACATTGTAAAATGACTTTTCAGTTTTAGAGCATCTCAACGGCTTCTGTGTTACAGTTGTCTGATTTCCTTATCACTTCAGATCCCATTCTTAAATTTTTTAAAAAAGCAGTAGATCAGCATTGCTCTGTTTAAAAAGGCCAGCATGCCTACCTGCTAAAACTTTGTATTCTAGAGTAAACGTGCATCTTCATTACCCATTCTTTTTTGTTTTGCCTCAGAAAATATTTATCATCCTAAGGTTTCTTTCTCCAGAGTTCAAAAGAAGTCTAAATTAAGAAGATGATTTATTTAATATTTTTATACTACTAATGGTCCTTGGTTATAAGGAGGTGGTAGCTAATGCTACCACAAACAAAAGTTCTACCCTTTACTAGAAAAAGTAAATGAATGCAAGCAAATAAATCCTTTGTTGTTTTTCTGGAAAATAATACAGACTAGCTATTTGTCATGGCTAATGTGGAGTTTATTAAGTTATTTCAGAGAATAAAATAGCTGAGAACAAGAAACAGCTGATAACACTGTACTATAAAATCCTGTCTTGAACTCAGGGCCAGGTTATGCTGAAAAATAATTCATACCTCTTTTGTATTTTGGCAGCATATATAGGCAAATTAGTACTCTTTTGGGCATCGGCTTCAATAAATAGAACCATGATGGTACTGTCCCTAGCACGGATATGTATCATATATGCTGATGTCAGTACGCAAATCTRATCAAAGAGCTCCCTTTTCATGAATAAACAATTCAAAGCTCACAGGAAAGACCTTAGCTGAGTTTAAATGGTATTTATATCCACTTTCTGCAAAACTAGCCTCTTTTGTTTTTTTATGCAGCAGTCTGCTATTCAGACCTTTGTTTCAACACCAAGGCTACAGCCACACAGACAAAAAAACTGATATTCCTAATTAGATGCTGTTAGACTTCTTAGTTATAATAGCAGGTAGGATAAAAATACAAATTAAGTTTATGAACTCTCGTGTGTCGTTTATGGCTGAAACACAATTTGAAAGAAATGGGGAATTCTCTTCCTAATGAACAGGCTTATGCCACAAATACTTCAACGTAGGCCTTACCAGGGATCCTATTAGAATTATCCAACACCAAATCCTATTGGAGATGGACTCTGTGTGTGTTGCCTTCAGGGAATTCTCCTGTAAAGCAAAAGAAAAGTAGCAGAGATATAAGATTTTAACCCTAATTTGAGAATCTTTGATATGACCTGCCAGTAAAATGCAGATATCTTGAACAGTTTGTTTATTTTAGAGCACTCTTTTGAAGGCCAATAGAGGAGACGATAATAATAAGTAAATATTATCTGGACACTGGAAAGTTAAAAACATCRGAATGACATTTCCTTATTGTCTATGCTTGTTTTGTGTTGCAGAGGAGTTTGCACATGTATGTGGTCTTTCCAAGGAAAAATATTTTGTTTAAAATAYGCTGAATGCCTGCTATTTGTTACTGCCTTCTTTTTTTGTTTTTGATTTTTCATCCTTAACTCAGCTGACCAGAGAAAGGAAAGCTCTGAATATTTTATAGCTATATCTTTTTAGAAGCTGTAATAAGGCTCCACATGCTATTTGGATGAAATTTCTGTAAAGACATCTATACCTTTAAATTGTTTTGTCCTTACATCTTATTTTTGTAACTCTGGAAATTAGTAACTATATATCTCAGTATACAAGCAACTCCTTTCTATTATTGTAAAAGCCCTTTTTCTCTTGTATGGCATTTTACAACAGAACATAATTATCTGAGGTGAAGGACGTTTGCCTTATTTTAAAGGGCATTCACATAGCTAATGCTTGTCAGTCAAGAGGCAGTGGTCATCCATGTAATGAGCATATACAAAATATAAATCAATTATGAATCAAGATCTGGCTCAAGTATGCCAGCTCTGAATTGACCTTGCATACATCAAAGCCTTAAGACAGTCTGGAATTGCAACGAGACCTTTAATCACTCTGCATTTACTCATGAAAAAGCATCAAAAGCACTAAAGCAGCAGTGCTGTGATTGGCGGTTTGCATGGAGCCAGCTGGCACTCCTGATGCCTCACTAATGCATAACCTTGTGGTTGTATCATATTTAGAAAGTCTTCAAGACGGATTTTTTTTCTGCTTTTATGGTTTTGTGTGCTCTTGTGGAAGATAGGACTGGATAATGTGAAGAAATCAGTTTCGATAATGCTAGTGAGTTCTGCCACGTGTTGTTTACAGGTGGGTTTTGCTTGGGAAGGACTTTTTCCTTAAGCGGTCCACTACATCCATGCAGCAGAGAATGGAAGGTCATCTATACTATGTCCTACGTTAGTAAGCTCAGTGTGCATAGGCATGTTCCTAGGCACTGTAAATGGAATCTATGTTAGTAAACTCTCTTAACCTCCAAAACACACAAGCTGCTCACGAACTGCGTATGAAGAGTAATCCTCATAATGATTTAAGTGCTGAGTCATGTGCATGAAGTTATCTGGAAGAGTATATGTTGGCCAGGGCTAAGGCCTTGCCAGGCGCTGCTGGCTGAGAGTCAGCACAGTAGAGCATTTACAGATACTAGAATTTAATGTGCTCTATAGATGTAGTCATATAGTGTCTGCTCTAATTCTCCCTAGCGCCTCCAGAGAAGTTGGTTCACTTACCTACTCTGGACACAGATGAGCAAATCTACCTCACTGTGACCATCCAACAGTTACATCCTTTGGCTGTTTACTCTTCCATTCTGCTGGAGGCTGATGCAACAGAATCCACTGGAGGTAAGATATCTGTAATACCTTGGCACTGGGTGTGGTTTCTCAGCTCTAATCTATTCATTGTCCATGCAAAACTGATACACAACCTTTTCCTAATGAAGTAGGGTCTTTAGACCCTTTAGACCCTAAGGACTAAGGACAATGAACTACTGTGACAGTAAGGTTTCCCAAATGTCTCCTGTAGCTCCCTTGCTTTGCACCTGGATTCAGGTATATTTACTTTTTAAGCGCTGCTCATGAAAATTTGTCTGCTATATGTTTTGCAGGAACTTGATTTTGTGCATGTGTGTGTGAGTGTTTGTGTTTTAGCATAAAGCACCATCTCTCCACACACAAGAAACTGATCTGAAGAACAGTGTTTGTCAAATAAAACTGTTTAAAATCGCAGGTTATACTGATTTCTGTGTTTTTGCTTGCTTGTTGTGATTCACGAGAAAAGCCCTTGTCTTGCAGGATATGTTACTATCAGTGCTTATTCGACAGGTCTGAGAATTTGGAAGATCAGTAGCACTTTGGTGTATTGTTAGCCAGACAAGGATGGCATTTTTTCTGGAAATTTAAGAGACCAAATGTATCTAGATGAAAAGTATGTGAGCTGCAGAGTTCTCTTGTGCAAAAGATGTCTTTCTTCCTCCTAAAACCCGGTAGCCTAAATAGACCAGTCAGACAACTCTTTATACCTACCAGTGCAGCCCTGGCAGGATTATGATGGGGTAAAATCCTCCAGATGAGGTGGAAATTGACTTCCAGCCCCTGAGCCTTTGATCAATGTTTTGTTCCAGTGTATTCTCTTCTCTTCTCTTTAGGTTACGTTAACTTTATTAAATTTACATAATCTTCCTATATTGATATCAAATTTTAAAAACTGAATCTGTCTGATGTATGAACAACCTTTGTGAATGAGGCCTTTTATTGTACTAACTAACATTATCTTTTTACTAGTCATGAAAGCTAGAAGGGTTATTTCTCTCTCTAGTGAAGCACCTCAGATTGAATGTTTTCCTGCTGGACTCAAAAATGGCTTAGCTGTGCTTCTCTCCTCCAGTTTGGCTTTACCTTGCTAGTACTTTCATCCCCTTCTATGCCTCTGCTCACTTTCTTTAGCATTTTCCATTCAGGTGATGGCAAACTGAATATGCTTCTCCTCTGGGAGTGCTATTCTGTCACAGGATCAGGTGCAGATGGCAGAGCTCTCATTATCTTAATTGATTATTAAAAAGCTGACATATGGAAGGAATTGCTTTCTTCTCAGCTTGAGGAAATTGTAATGCTATCTAAGGTAATAACTTAGAGAATTCCTGAAAATAAGAGTTAGTGATATATGAGAGCCTTTGATATACTAGCCTTTGATCTTCTCAGGAGTTCTCTCCAAAAATTGGAAGGTGAGCACTGCTTGCTACCATGTGGAGTTGCACTGATGACAAATCACATGTGAAAGAAAGTCATCCACAGAATTAAAGAACTTGCAGCCTTCTGCAATAGTTGAATCATATTAAGAAAGACAAAAATATTGAAGGTGTGGAAAGATTCCAGGAAATATGAGAGTGTTAGAAAAGGAGGTAGTGAAGACAAAGTGCATACTTTTGTCATGTGATATATTCGCTGATACTTGTACATCCCAAGATTATTATTTTAAAAGTTATCTCTTTCCTCATTGTTTTCAGAAATAAACTGACTAAAAGGAAGGACAAATACTTGTGATTTCTGAAAAGTGATGGCAAAGCACTTGTATTTCAAACATATGGACAAAACTAAACATAAACTTGGTCTATGAAGCCTTATCAGAAGGTCTGTCAAATCGTGCAGCTCTTAAAACTGTCAATATCTAAATCCCATAGCTCTTGTAATGAGCTTTGTTGGAATCTGATTGTCTTCTGATGCTGTCTTTATTCAGCTCCTTCATATCTGGCTATGCACACTGGCTCTTATTCCTCAGAGATAAAGTGTTATCGTCATTTTTAGGGTACTTCCTGCTTAGAAAGTTATTTATAATTCATTTAGAAAGTTAATTATTCATATAGTTAGAAAGTTATTAATAAATTATTAGTTATCCTCATGCTTACCTGAAGGAAAACTATGCGTACTGTCCATCTCTGCCATCACCTTATGTTAAATTTTCAATATGTAACTTCATGATTTTTGCTATGTTGCCATTCACATTTAGGAAGAGCTTCTTGTAATCCTCAGAAATCCACTTTCATCTTCAAATTATTTCTTAAAAATTTCCAGTGGGAGGCCTGATAGTCAATAACTTCCCAGAGAACTGATGACGTGGCCTGTCATTCTGAGCATCGTCTTGCATCTATCTCAGTCTTGCTATTGAATATGTAGACTGTAAATGCTTTAGGGTGGAGAATCATCTCTCTTGTCTGTCACTTTTGCAAGACTTAGTACAGCAGGGTCTTTGATATTACAAGAGCTCTCTGCTTTCACCCTCTTACACGGACAAAGAAGTAGCAAGATCTGTCCCTAATGTCCTTCTTGCTCATAGTATCTAACATCTAAACAACACTGTTAATCTTTTGAATATTATTGTACATGGTGGCAACAGGTACCCCTAGAATGCTTTTCAACAGAAAATGCAGACAGTGCTGCTAGAAACAAGCCTTGCTACATGATAGAAATAGGGATCCAAATATAAACTGGAGAGTGAACAGCTCAAGCTTGCAGAACTGTAATAGTTATTTCTGGTAAGATTAGAAAATTATCAAATGTAGAGGTAACAGTCTTATGCCATATAAATCTGTGTTTTATGAGAGGTATACAGGTCCTAACTGAAGGTACAAAAGTTTCTGACATTAATCAGTTTTGAAATAGTCACTTTTGCAGAGGTTTATTTTGTCTTAAAAGCTCAGTACTGAGTACATAGTGCTCAGCACTATGAGCAGTTTAATCTGTTCATGAAATGATATTTATTTATATCTGAGCTGGCGTAATAAGGTGTCCAACTGTACACCACTATAGATGAGTAATTGTAATAAGAATGACCAGGAACAAAACACTGTTATGATATTACTCTGTAACCAAGAAGAATCATCAAAACAAGTGTTCTGTGCGGCTTTTGGAGTGCTGTGCACTCTTCCTTTGCAGCCAAAGGCCAAAGTCCATCTATGTGCTGAGGAAGGTATGACTGTATGCAGTGATTTGAGACTGAGCTGATACGGGTGGATGAACATCCAGGGAATTGAGAGGGGAAACTAACAGTATGGTGTTTCCTTATTCTGGCTGAAACTTGCTGAGTTGTTGGCAGGGAATAAAACTGATTTCTATCAAAATAGAGAATTTACACTCCTTGTATTGTACGGAAAATATTTTCTCTTGGCTTTAAAACAGTAGGACAGTGGTTCTCCCCCTGTATAGGCAGGAATTGTGCTGGAATGGGGACTGTCTTTCAGACTTGTAGCAGGAACAGAGGTGGATTTGTGGTGTGTAGGAACAGAGGAGAAGGAAGATGCTAGTATGCATGATTCTGTATGTGAAGGTGGACCTTCACAGAGCTTCTCTTCCTCCACTTTGGACCTCATCCTTTTTGTGTGCTACATTGATTTATCCCATGTTCTATGTAATGGCCTGCTAAACTCTCAAAAGAGTGTAGAGCCAGTTACCAGTCTAGCAAAGTGCTCCTGCACCACTTGCAAAATTGCAGGATGGCAATCAGGCTATATGGTCAAAATGAAACTTTATTTTACAATCTGAACCAAAGCCAGATCTTAAATGCACAGGCATCAACGTAGAAAATTAATTTAGACATTATCTGATGAAAGGGAAAGGCAGACTGTCCCTTTTTAAATCTGTGAATTTACAGCTGTAGGGAAAAATATAGAAACATCATTTAAGAGTAGTCGTGAACTGTTGGTAATAAAATTGGAAAAGTAATGAATGTTCCGATCAATAGCAAACTTGTGTATTGAATCATGTTAGCAGGCATGTTGGCTCTATCATATATCAGAAGTTCCAGAATGTTAAACCCAGACCACTGTCCGTGTGTGTGGTTGACTTAACATTCTTTACTCAGTAATACTGATAGGTTGTAGTCAACATGTTAAATAACAGCAAAAAAGATCATTCTTCTTGTACTGAAAATTGTATAAAATTGCTAAAGATTAATTGACAGATAAATTCTGGATAGAATTCTTTATTCTTCTTTTTCCAGTACGAGTCTCTGTCATTTGTTATATTGCGCTGTTAGTGAATGAGCAAAACAAGACTTTAAATTAATACCTATCTTTTATGTATTTTATCTCTCAGCACTCAGTATCAGGTGAAAGCTCTGGGGTGCAGCTTATTTGGAAAGCTGGAGAACAGGCATTGAATGTTTTATAATACAATGAAAATGAACCCTGACAGCTCTTTTTTTGAAAAATAGTGTTTGGGTGTGTTCTAAATTAGCACTGTAAATACCACTGCTTTATACAAGGTAATGACTTTCAGCCTTCCCTTTTTTTTCAGTCTTCTAGCTGGTCTCTTTGTAGTACTTTGATACTAGTATGCACATCTCTGCCAGCAGAGTGCTTTGTGTTTGAAAAAAAAATTCTCTCCCAGTGAATCCACTTCCTGATGGAATGGTTATTAGATGTCTAAATGCAAAGTCCATTAAGCTAGTGTAATTTTGATTTGAGATATATCTCAGTATATCAAATCACACTCATATCTATGAAAAGTATTTCCTTCTGTTCAACAGTTTTTTCTTTACTGTGCCTTGGAGATAAAACATTTACTGTTGTAACAAGGAGCTGGGAAGGAAGTACTGACTGTGTTCAAAGCCAAAGTATAAAAGTGTGAAACTGCTCATAAAAATAAAACAGAGGGAAAAAAAATCTTTGTTTATTGTTTCTCGATAATTTACATACTAAAATCATCAAATTCAATGTAAAAAGATATTTTCCATTATCAAGCATTATCTGAGTCAAATTGTGATCTATTTTTCTTATATGTTATCATCTGTAACAAAGGTACTGAAGACTACACCACCTACCTACTTCATGTTGGTTTTTGATACTTATTACTAAATATTTGAAAAATTCCTTGTATGTGCTAAAATATACCAGAATTCACTTATCAACATCCAAAAACCTCTGTTATTTCACTTCCCTTTCTTCCATCAGCCTACCTGAAAAATATATCTAAGATCACTTGCATCTCATTTGAACACGCAATAGCATACATGGAAAATGTCCCACTCACAGGGTGAGTCTGACACTTGCAGCAGGGCATGACAGTTGGTTTCCCAGCCTATAGAGGCAAAGAGTCTTTTTCTATCTGAATAGTATTTATATTTGTCCCCAAAATTATTATAGAAGAAGAATTTGCATATAGCTTTGTAGCTAGAGTGCTCCCTTAAAGAGTCAGAGATCTAAGTTTATCTTCTTTCTTGCCTAAACATACTGAAACCTGCATCTAGCCACTTGGCTGATGGGAAAGGGATGCTCTCCCCACTTCTTGCTTTAAGGTAAACATTACTACAAATAATTACAGTTATATTATAAGAAGAAGAATAAGTAAGAGAGCACTGACTTTCAAATGTATGGTTTGGAGGTATCATAGTTTTGTGTGTACCTTAATCTCTGGAGATTTCTATTTACTAATTAATGGTTGTCAAATGAAAAATAAAATATTCCAGGTATGTGTTTCCCTTCACTTTGCTCATTTTTTTCTAATAAGGAAATAAGCTACTGATCAGGACAGAGAAAAATATAGAAGATGTCCTACAAACTAATCCAGAATGCCCACCAAACTGAGTCTGCCAAAACACCCCTTTCCAGGCAGCAAAGTGCTGCCAGCAGCATGCTGCACCAAGTAACGGGGTGCCTATTTTGTGTAACACTCTCTCCAAGAGAGCTGGAATTTTGTTTTGCTTTATTTATCAATTGGCCCCATAAAGTTCCTGTGAAATGCACATCTATAGATTTTGACCCTCAAATTAAATTCACTGTTGGACATGTCTGGTTCCGTTCCTAGTGCAACAGATAAGGTAGCTTCTCCCTCTTGATATTTGGACTCAGATGCAACATTTATACCCCTGAATACAGCAGAACATGGAAGCAAGCACAGGCACTAGGATGGATGGTCATTTCTTGTACCACTTTGTTGCTAGCTTTCTTCTTGACAAGATTTTGTGTCGCGCGAACCAGCACTATCTGAAACAATGTCTAGCAGGCAGCGCACACATGAGACCGCTCCCATAGGTGGCATGAGCAAGGATTACATCGAGTCTGTCTTCTTCCACAGTACTCACATATCCTCCCAGCTGACTCCGTATTCGCAAGCTTTTATTTGCCAAAGCATGCTGTCAGGGAGCAGCAAGACTGGGTCTGCTCTATGATGGGGAATGATCCAGGAGCCAAGGGTGATCACGGCACAGGCAGTGCCTTTATCAACAGGGTGCAATCCCACAGCAGATGATCAGGGTGGGCAGAGCTAGGTGCTGGTAACAGGATTTACTGACAGTCCCAGACATGGCAATGTAGTGAATCAGGTCCTGATGGAGGCAGGTACACCTATAGCACAGCTCAGGTAAGGACTGGGGACCTATGCCTGAGCCTACATGGGGATCTTGAACCAATGGACAGAAGGTATGGGTAGAAGTCCCAGGWGAGGCTGGTCAGGGAAATTAAGGTCTGTCAGCATACTCAAGGCCTTGACACATCCAACATGTGCTACCTGTTTCATACTAAGAAAACACTGCTCTGAAGGACTGTAATATACCATGTACCATTCTATCAGACAATTTAAATTGAAAACAAATAAAAATATTGCTTTAGGAACATAGAGATACCTGATGGGGCAGAGAAAAAAATCAAAGCCAATATCAGGCTGTGGCCAGGCCATGCCCCTTAGCCTCCGTGTATGACAGTGGTCCATACACATGTATTATTTAGTAGTATAGATGCAACCACTTGGTCCTACTAAAGATACTTTGTCCTCCAGTGATGCAGCATAAAATGAAAAGCGGCCTAATTAGACACCTGAGGAATCTCCTTTACTCTATGTTACTGTCTGTGGAATCTTCACCAAGTTCAGCATGACTAATACAAAACTTATCCTGGGCTGGAACTAAATCTTGTTTTGTTAGCAAAGTAAACTGTAGCTATTTAAAGTATYCAAAAAGAAAGATGTTCCATAATTCTTTCTTTTGGCACTGAAATGTGGAAGAAAATTCAATATATAATAGTATAATAGATGACTTCGTGTGTGGTTTTGTTTAATATTTACGCAGCTTGAAGTTTATTTTATTTTTTATGTATAGGCCTTTTTAGTGTGGTTATACATTACTGTGAATTGTGCATATTTTGCTATCATTTATAATAGCTCCTGGTTGTCTATTCTGAGGAAGAATAATAAGGCATACTTATGGATGCTTGGAATAAATATATATAAATTACCTCTGAAATAAGAGGATATAAGAGTGGCTGGGGCAAAAAGAAGAAAAAAAAGTAATTGGCAAGGCAAGACCAAGAAGGTAGGAAAAAGGTATCTTTTCCCTCACTCCAAGAAAATTACTATAGCTTTATCACATATGGTGTGTATTTAACAAGGAGAGTGGGAAAAATATTTAGTGTTGGATGGACTACAGAATGAAGTAGGGGCTTTCATGAAAGGCATTCATGTTAAGGAAAACAGGCATGATGACAGTTAGAAAAGAAGAAGTTACTGATATTTGTGTCACATGTTCTTTGAGAGTGCATTGGTGTCATTTGCATCCCACCTCTTTTCCCAAGCTCATATGAATGATTCTCTCATAGGAGATGTAGAGATCCATTTATGTGGAACTAAGTGAATAACTCCATTTTCCTGACACATCTAGCCTCTTAATCACTTTAGCTTCCCGGCAGCACATTGTGATTCCTGTGAATTTACTTGTTAAAAATTAAATAGCTTTTTTTCCATCCCCCCCCCCAAATAATATTCTGACTTTGCAGAGGAGGCTGCTTGCTACAAGTGTTAAGTATGTGATGCTAAAAATTCAAGCATTTAAGTCTCATTATATTATTTCCCTTTTGTGATCAGAATTAAAGAAATACCATTGAATTCTATTTCAATGACTGACAAGTGTTTAGAAAGTGATCAAACAAATAGAATTAAGAAATGTTAAATTTGTAAACCAGCCACCATACTGAATAGGTATAATTGGTACAACCAGTAGAAGAGATTTATTTTTGTATTTATATACCACTCTCCATAATTACTTTCTTTTCCTTTACTGTTAAAACTAATCATTCTTTAAATTGTTCTTTCTCTCTGTGGTGTGCTTTGTTCTTCTTTACACAGTTTGCAAACTCTTCAAGACAGGGAGTCAATTTTCTTTTTAATTTCAAGTATCATGTGCATCTTTGCTTCTACATCCATCACAGAAATATTGTTATTCAATTCCTAGAATACCTTTTTAAAGAGGATAATCTACATAAGCATGCATCCTAAGAGTAGAAACATTTTGAGAAATCATTGGTTTCTGGGGCTACCTTTCCCAAAAGTAGTGGGTTGGGCTGAGAAGCTGAGATGAGAAGGCATCACAGAAAAAGAGATGGAGGAATGTGAGAACAGAGGACAGAAGGTGGTACCAGGGGAAAGCAGCTGCTAAATGAGACTGCAAGGGAAAATATAAAAGACTGGCAGATGTGTTGCACCTGTCAGAATTCAGAAAGTCCTCTGTGGATTGCCTGCACAGTGCTCAACTATTTAATAAGGTCAGACTGCCAGCCTGAATGTTTGTCTGTCTTTTTGGTAAGACTCAAGACACCTAGATCCACCCTTTTCACACCTCCTTCCTTTTCTTCTTTCCCATAATGTTTAAACTCATCACTGTTTCAACCCATAGTTTCACCAGAGAGCAAAAAGAAAGGCTCACAAATGCAGTTACATGTTGCAAAATTCAACATTAAATTGTTCTATTTTTTGTTTTTTTTTTCCCTTGGTGCAGTAGGATTTAAATGACATTATAGCTGAATGTCATTAATAGTACAAAGCTCCTTTGTTCATATTTTATTGAATAATAAGATGGTGCAAAAAGACAATGACATCTTATGGGAGTGCTCTCCTATTTTGTTATCTGTCAGTAAAATTGTCTCTCTAGCCACAAAAAAACAGGTGCTCTTGCATTTGCCAGTGTAAGTATTCCAGTTTCCTGAATGTTTGTATACTTCTGTAAAATGTGGAAAAAGTGAAGTTGGTGGAGATTTTTATTTTGGTGACAATTTCTAAACAAAGAGAACAACAGCTTTGTTCTAAAGTTTTCATCACAATAATCCATTAGTGGAAAAAGTAATCTATAATTAAATATGTGGTGGGAGTATTCTTTTCAACTCTGAGCTTAGATTTCAGAGTCAAAACTCAATTCCCTGCTCAAAACTGATTTGTTACATGATACTGAGTAAGACACTTCCCTCCCTGTCTTCTCTAAAATAGATGTCAACAATTTTGACAAGTACTTTAGATGCCTTGTGAAATTGAGGTGAGAGGTATTTTTTTTATTCACTTTACCTGTTTTTGCAGAATGCCTGTAAGCAGATTTTAATTCCAAACATACTCTCTTGAGTGCATTACTGTTTGAAAACTGACCAAGAGAAGTAAATTAGTATCAGCTGGAACGCTGGGATAACTGATCCAAGTTAGTGATCCAAATGATCCCAAGTGGGTTTATAGAACATGAAATTCAATATAACCTCAGCAGACAAGTTTCAATTCATCAGGTTTTCACAAAAAGAAATAAGGAAATGGGAGTGAGGAGAGACGAGCAGATTTCTCCCTCTCTGGAGAAAGCTGGACACGAGTTCTTCCTCTTCCTTCATACGCATCATCCCTTGTGCTAACATGGAGCAGCGAAATATTTCTCCTCATTTGGGATAGACTGTAAACCCATTTATACGGCTGATCTTCACAGTAAAATCTCTGGATTTCAACAGACTCCTGTCTTGCTGTGTGATAAAGGCACTGATATTATCTCTGGAAGCTCTTCACAGGGCTGCTACCTTCCCTTGATCCTATCTGTATTCTCAGTTGCTGTGTGCCTTTTCTTATCTTTTTCTCAAGCTCATGTTCTCTCATTTCTGGTGTAATTCCCTCAAAACAGGTAGTCCCGTCCCCCAAAGTCAGCCAAACTGTCTGACTTCAGCTTTGTATAGCATAGATCCCAGAGCTAAATACTTCCCTTTCATATTCTCTTCTCATTTGTGTGAAGACAGTTCTTGTTGAGGCATTTAATGAAGTACTTTGACTTCTCTGAATTAAAATGCAAATGTATGTTTGGACAGATATAAAAATAAGTCTCTTTCATAAAGAGCTACGTGTATTCAAGTTGTAAGGATAGGTTTTGTATTTAATAACACACTCGATCAGGAAAAAATGGAAGTTAGTCATATATATGATATTGAGAAAGCAGAATATTTGATTTTTAATTTTGGTCTGTCAACATTATTTAGCATAAAAGTAACTTACCACAATAGTTCAATGACTGTGGTATATGTACAGTAGCAAGTGATGATAAGGTTCAAGTACACAGTGGTTCCCTGCTGATATGTATATTTTTCACTCAAGAAATAATTATTTCTATTTATATCTAGAAAACCTTTTCCCTTTTTTAATATAAAATACTGGATTTAGTACTTTTATAAAGACATACTGAGCTTGTTGAATTATCTCTCTGAACACAGATATACTCAGGGGTGGCTTGCAGACAGACAAGCTACAGAGGAATTGAAATGGATATGTTAAATTTAGAAACAGGTTCTCACTTTTAAATCTTGTGTGTATGCTACCCACGTTTATTCTGGGGTAATAAAATTCTTAAAGCACCACAGTGTCTGTTGTGATTTTTATAAGCAGAAGCCTACTCAGTTTCATTCATCTCTGAAGTAGTATCCACATCGCAGTAACAGGTACAGCAGATCTGCACTGTGCAGCTTGAAATGGTGGTAGATTGAATGCTTAGATGTAACAGCTCATGGTCAGAATACAAACCAACAAAATTTTATTTTACTTTGGAAGAAAGCAATGGCTCACTTTACTAGTGTGTGTGTGTGTGTGTGTGTGTGTGTGTGTGTATGTGTGTGTGCATGTGTTCAATTTGCCTTTGACAACTCATTATTTTTTCTGTGATTAACTTGCCAGTCAGCTAAATTCTGTCTTTGCATGTAGATGCATAGACAGATGCCATAAAGAATGGCCTAAGATAAGTTTGTTCTTGCATTCAATCTTACTGAATTATGGATGGAATTTAGACTGTATTTATGCTAAATGGGGACATGTGTAGTATGCAGCTTGAAAAATGTCATATGTAGCTGTGGCATTTTACATATTCCACCATCTATAACAGTTAATTTGTCGTGTATTGTGTCAGATTTTCAGTATGAAGTTTGAGGATATTCTGTAATCCTTTGTGCTTCCATTTTACTCAAAGTGGTTCTAGCTGAGTGGAGAAGGTATTTACTACAGGCAGAATTTCAAGAAATGGGAAGGTGACCCAGCACTTGTCCTTTACAGGTAAGCCATACTACCTGCAAAACCATGATCTTTCAAAGAAAAATGTTMTTTTCCAAGAAGATCTCGTGCAAAGCTCAAAAGTTTTGGTCTCAAGATGCAAATGTCTTTGGGGAGGACAAGTACTGGTAATAATGCCAGGCCCTGGATGCAGAGCTAGTCAGTACATTTGTCTGGCCATGCCMCGCATCTGATCACTGTAGTCTTCCCTATCTTGTCACTAAACTCCATTTCTAGCTATTTCTGTAGGTGAGGGTGCTCTATATTTTGTGTGCATGTGTGTGTATGGTGGTCTAAGGGCCAGCAACTAGAATCAGACCACAGGTCATACCACCTCATGCGTCTGTGGTGCAAGGAACTGGAGTGAGACAAGGTACACGTGTCAGTRCATGGTCGCTTGTGAATATCAAGTCAGACCAGCAGGAGAGCAGGTTAAGGGGCTCTGGAGCCAGGTATCAAAATGGCCATAGGTGTGGAGATGTGTGTGTGTCTCTACGAGCCAGCTGGAGGAGCTGGCTACTGAAGGGACCAACTACTGGAGAGACCATGGGGGCTGGGGACTGGCTGAGAGGCCTCATTGTATTTGTATTTGTCTCTGCACATGAAGCAACTGGAGGTGAGAGGATCGCAGGAAAGGGTATTGAGTAGATCCACAGTGTGTGTATGTGTGTGCTAGTGTGTGTGCACTGGTGTGTGCAACAGGGGGTTGTGTAAGCAGGCAGAGTGGGGCTGCAGGTCTTGAGGGCTTGCATGCAAACATGTCAGCAGAAAGGATCCAGGGCCGGTTACTGGCTAGACTGAGTTTCTAAGGCCATATTTTTTGGGGGGAATCCATATTTTACATAGGTATATATGTATATATGTGTGTATAAATATGTGTGTGTGTGTGTGTGTGTGTGTATACACATATAAATGTATTTCTGTATTTCCCACTAACGGACCTTCATCCTGATCAGCTAGAGAAGGGAACAAAATAAGACTTTTGTCACTTTGTGTTAGCATGAGAGCTGTGTTTTCTATCTGTGTTGACCTGAGTGACAGGCCACCAGTATATGTATGTGTGTATTGTATACMCGTGTGCAAGGAACATACGCTTAGCTTTGCTATTGGTCGGACCTGTGATACTGATTCTATGATCCTATGATTCTATGACCTGGGGATGTGGAGCTGCAGCAGCTATGCTTCTGCTGGGATATTGAATTTAGCTACTTCTTAAAACTCAGGACATCCTGATGTCAGATCTTGACGGTTACAATGGACCAGATCAATGTGGGCAAAACTGCAGGCGGAATTATTGCCAGGGAAACTCCCAAGCGGGAGAGCAACCTGCTTCAGCAGCATTTATACTACTCCAGAAAGGGCCTTTTTCTGCTCCAGTGAATGAGCCTCCATACTCAGAGCCCTGAGGCCCTGTATCCCTGGAGCAGCCAGGGCCTGAGCCATAACAAGGTGCTCCTCATGTCATGATCAGTGATGTATAGTCTCTTTTCTGCCTGCAGTCTTGTAAAGCCTTCTAAATATTTCTCCATCTATGAAAATATAGTCCCACACAKGTCTTCCCACGAGCCATGGCCACCAGTGATGGAAGTGCCAGGCAGGGTACAGAAGAGTGAAAGGATATGGCTGTACTGGAAAGGTCARGTAGAACAGCTTGCCAGCCTCCTTGCACAGATGGCACAGGCGTGGAKGGCCACCACGAACCTTACAACATTTGCAAATGCTGCCATAGAGCGTGTCCCTCAGATGTCCGAGCACACAGTACTCTGCCAGCCTGCAGGATTTCAGCTGAAGTAAGGGTGCTCTCTCCTGTGAAGGTACCAGTATGTGACACGTTCCTCTGCATCATGACTTCCATTGCAGATGGGCAAAATCTTTCTTCCCTCCCCATTCTCTCTCTTACACACACATGCACACACATAGAGTAGCTGCCTGGATGGCTTGTCAAAGTTAATGTCCACCATGTGTGAGTAGGTAATCTTGGTGCAGCTACACGAYCTATGGTAGGCAGTGGTATGTGCATTCCCAGACACACCCTAAGCTACCTCTGATATATCTGATATATTTTGGAATTCCAAGATAACTGTGGCCATTAGAATGGCTACAGTTGTCTAGTCTCTTCCTTTTTAAAAATAATCTTGTCTTAGATAAAGCTGTTGATACTGAAGATTTCTTTAATTTTATTGCTTATATTTTGGGAACTTTTATTTTCCTGTCCTTTTTTCCAGGAATTGAAAGTTAGGCAATAAAGCTGACACCTTATAAAAAGAAAGTGAATTGTGTTATCTGAGGTTTCCTGTGATCCATGGTGTTGTGAGTTTCTTCCTCATTATTGCTGTACTCAGTTGAGCAGAAGTGTGAATGCAGTATGAATTTGCAAAACCGTTTCTCAGTGGCTTGCTTCTTTATCCACTTTGGTTGAAACATTAACTGATTTTGCTAAGACATGGCATTTTAAATAGCCATTAAATTATAGCTATTAATATTTATATCAACAYGGAGATGTAATGTGTGATCATGTAATTATAATAGAGGATCTATAGAGTGATGCATAATCAAGTATATTATGTTATATTTGCATAATGGTAGTTTGCCAAATTTTCATGAAATATTACATAGTTCTAGTATATATACATACGCACTGCTGATGATAATTTTTTTCTAATTCTATCTATTACTTTGAATTTGAAATAGCAACTTATATATGTCAAGTCAWATGTATATAAAACAGWGTTCTTTCACTAAGTATTTTTATAGACTTAGAAATCTTCTTTCTAAATTCTTTCAAGCTTGTGCCTTCAAAAGTCTCTCCATCTTCTCCATTCAGTCTAGTAATCTTTGCATCTTTTCAATTTTCAATTTATCTTTTCTAATTATTAGGCATACCAGCTATACTCTTTCCAGTTGAGGTCTCACCAATATCCTACACAAGAGACACTGAGGTTTGAATTGGCCTTTTACGCCCTCACTCACGTGATGATGTCAAATACAGTAGTCTCTTCTGCACAAAAATATAAAATTCCTAATAATCAATTTGCCATTATATTCACAGAGGTAATAGCTGATAAAATGTTCTTCCTCCCAAGAATAAAACAGCTTAAATTACTGCAGGTTATCACACATTTATTTTTTTTTTCAAATTTATTATGTTAGAGAAAAAAAAACAGAAACTCAGTATGCAAAGGATATTTCAAATGTTCTATTAAAATTCCTCATGTTCTCAATATACAAATAGAAGCAGCACCTGTTGTACTGTTTACATTATTTTTAAATGTCACTCAAGATGAATGAAACCTTTTCTTTACCACCAAAGAAAAATTAAACCACTTTATGAGTTAAAAAAAAAAAGAAGAAGAAGAAGAAGAGGTCGTATCAGGACAAGAGCTAATTTAGTCTATTAAAATATTTTTACAGAAGTGAAGATGATTTTTTTTTCCTGCWTTTGTAAATAACATATCACTTGCACAGCATGTGCCTAAAGAGTGCCTTGATTCCAATGAGATAGGCATAGCATCTTTGCTGGGAATGAGGGTTAGTTCCYGGGAACCGGCATCAATGTATTGAGCATCCATTTCTCCTGAAGTGTGTCTGTGAATGGACCAAGGTTCCAGTGACACTGTTGTGTGTCATCTGCGGAGAATTTGGCGTGAACGTTGTGGGTTGCTCAACCTGGACACTGCATAAATAGCAGTTGTCATACAGTGCTGGTGTTCCAGATTCCCATGGGCTACGCTGCAGATCATAGTCCCCAAATCAAATGTAATTCATTTGCTCATACTCATCTCCAACTACAGCTTAATGGCAGAATATAGATGTTAAAGCAGCATTGTCATAGTGCTTTTTAGTATTCAAAATGAACTCATAAGATATTTCTATAGATTTTTTTTTCTTTCTTTCTTCATTGGAAAAAAAAGGAAGAAAGTAAATTCTACATTTTAAGTGATACTAGAGGGCAGGCAGGAAGCATTTTGAACCTCTAACTAAAGCTATTTTTAGGAACTAGAATCATTCTTTAGCTTAGTGTATAATAATACTTAATGTGAACTAATACTTAGTAAGAGATGTTCCAGAGAAAAATGAACATGCCGWCACATTTTTGTGCAAACATTCTTTGCTGTGAGAAAAGCCTGTAACAATGTTTCAAAGCCATTCTCAGCTAAATATGGGTTAATCAATTTGCAGCTCCTGCAAGAGAAAAGAAAAGGCTGTTCATTTAACGTGCCCTGCTGCAAATGGGCAGCAGGAGAGAGGACTGAGAAAAGAGAAGAAACCTGGATTCTAATTAACTACTTCACTTCTCCCCAGACCAAAGGTGGGAGAAAGAACTCAGTTCWCCTTACAACTCCTCTTTGGATGGCATAAATTCCATTGAACTATGCACAGTGCCTCAGTTCCAGCCTTCTGAGAATGAAAGCTATCACCACCAGAAAGCTCACATTTTTTTAATAAACAGGAGCATCTCTCTCTTCCTTCTTCCATCCTC
>NW_028185661.1:540231-587576 GCF_003343005.1 Rhea americana
TTTTCTTTTTTCTTTTCTTTTTTCTGGAAGTCTGGAGATAAAAAGAGTGATAGGAGGGAAAATAAAGCCTAAAAAAGCAAGAGACTTTCTGGAATATAAAGCTGCGCTCTCTGCAATTCCAGGAAGAAGTGAGACAAATAGACAYAGTGCTGCTTTTTAATTGTGTTTTTAAACTTTTAAAGTGCTTGGTTATGACTGTGGGAATTAGTGATTGTGAGAAGGATTAATCACCACATGTCCTTGATCAAAACCTCTTGTTTGTTACACCTCATACCTACAAAAACTAGTCTCATATAATAGCTGAAGTACAAATAGTGTATATCCTGAGAAAGCTTTATTGCTTTTATTTGGATTGGTACATGCTTACACCAGTTCTAATGTGTTCTTGCTTATTTATCTTGCCTTTAACATTGTATGCTAAGCTGGAGTTAGCGCATCATCACTTTTCTTGATAGCATTTCAGCTGCAAAAGGAAAATTATGCAGTACTTAAATTATACAAAGAYGTTACATATCTCTCTTGCCTGCTTAAACTGTACATTTATTCATGTACATTAAATATAATTACTGTTCTGTCTCTTCGAACCAGACTATCACAAAACTRTGGTTAGGATTTAATCATGTATAAATAATCTTTTCAGCAGACATAGAGTATGAAAACAGAATTCCATRTGATACTATAGTACTCCTTGCAGCAGGAGTATTTGTATCACATGATATCTACTCATTTGGTTTCCATAGAAACTTTTTGCAATTAAATGTAATTTCATTATTAATAGACTCTACATGTGTTTGCTTTGTAGTTTTGGGTCAGTTTTACAAGTGACAACCACTTGGTTCTGAGTTTGGTAGTTAAAAGTTCCCATATAGATTTCTGTTCTACCTTTGATGGCTTAAAAACTAGGTCTGTAGCTTTCCCTAAAGCCTCCACTGTGTTGTTTCACAGAAGAACATGATCTTACCTCACCAGAAGATCTAAAATACTGACTTAACAGCAATTCTGGTGCTAGAACCCATCTTCTGCGCACTGCTAGCATAGCTCACGAGTCACTGCAACTTTTTGAACCTGTCACATCCATCAGCATGGACATACGGGTTAACAAAGTTATGCTGAAAGTTCCAACCCAGGATGAAAAGATGATCTAGGGGTTATACCTGCAACTAAGGAAAGACTAGAGAGTGCTCATGATAGCCAGTGGATCATTTGTAAAATCACTCACCCAAAACTTGCCTGCACTGAGAGTAGCTGCTTGTTTTGAGAGCTTCCTGACGGCTGCTCTCAGCAATACAGTTGCACAGGACAAAATGCTCTCCAGCAATCAGCACAGTATGTACTTGTTCCGAGTTGGTTGCATCACGGTTTTACTGACAGAAGTGTGACTGTTCTGCAAGAGTCTTCTTGAAGCTGGATACGCTACCTCTCCAAGCCAGATTTGATGGACTATCAGAGTTAAGTAGCATTACAAGCTAGAGACAACCTGACTTCTTGTTCTATTTTCTACCTACTTTCTCGCTCTCTGATTCTGTCATCTGAATATAGATACATGTGTATAGATACATATATATACACACATATAAAAAGACTTAATTAGGGAAGAAACTGGCATGCAAAATTGCTGAGTTTGGTTTCAATTTTCTGTGGCTAATTCCAATGATTTACTTTTAGCTGTTCTTGCGGGTGGAATGGTTCCTTAGGTCTTGAATTCATAAATTACAGAAAAGTTCCTTTCTTGGGAACATTTTGTTCTTCCAACAGCTAATTTGAGCTAATATGATTTGTCAAAGAAAAATGTCATTTCTCAGGGAGAATATGGCACTTTTTCATTTTCTGAGAGATATTTTTTATTGAATTAACTAGGTAGGCATTATTATTTGACACTGTCTATAAATGGACAAAGGGAGTAGGCTAAACCATGGAGTAGTCCATAACTGAGCTCCACACAGCTGAATTAGTAGGAGGTGGAATGCTTATACCTTGGTGAAAACATACCTCCTGCATAAAAACTGGCTAAGTTAATACTGAAGTCATTGCTCATGCAATGACACAGGACTTTTTGGTGGAACTCTAGAGCAGACCAGTCTGCCTGATGCTGTACGCATCTAACATAGTAAGCAGCAGAGACAGATGAAGTAGACTGGGGTTAGGGGCTTAAGGTCCGTTTACACTGCAAATCAGGGTTCACTCTCTTGGCGCACCCTGAGTTTTCCTCAGTCCTGCACCTCAATACAAGCTGTATCCATCTAATATGGATGAGAGGGGAGTTTGAGTTTGAACCTGGACTCAAAAGACAATGTCAACATTTTCCATGAGCCTTGGACAAATGATAATACTACTACAGGACTGGTGTTTTGTTTTCACGTCATGTCACACAAAAAGTAGTAAATCAAACAGCATTAAGAGCTTATGGAATACAAGGTAGGAAAAAATAGRTGTGTCCATTCTTTCAGTACAATGGTCAAAATACCATATAGCTTATAATAGGACTTCATTCAGAAAATATTTTTTGTATCTATTTATACACTACTTATGCCTGTGATGTTCCAAGGAATAGTTTGACAATACGCAGAGGAAAATGTCATCTCTTGGATGGCCTCCAACTTGTTATAAGTACTGTACAATTCTTTGAAAGATTCAGAGAATGAGTTCAGATAAGCATCCAAATACCTAAGCTTATTGAACCTTTTAAGGCTTTGCCTAGAGTATTCCTGAGAATTTCCTTTTCTCTCCCTGTGTTTTGTCATCTTTTGGGTTTTATTCCGTCTTTATAACACCTTGTCCTTGACGTGCTTTTTAATCTTAACTGTTCTTGGAAATCTCTACTTCTGCCTCTGAGCCTTTCCTCCAAATGGTCTCTCATTTATTCCAAGTAGTTGTCCTCTACTACTCTTTCTCAGATTTTTTTTTATTGAGGTAGAACATGAAAATGTGATTTTTAGCCTGACACAATACTTCCAAGTCCAACATACTAAATGCTGGCAAAAGAGTCTGTCTGCCCGTAGTAACTGTATGCAACGATTCAGATGAAGTCTATTGAAAATATGATTTAATGGCCAAAACAAGCAGTACTTGGAGAAATAGATTTAAAATAAGAGATCTGTACTGTCTCATCTATGCTTGGCTTTTACCCTCAAATCCATGGCCGATGAGGTCTTTCTGGAATCATATTATCCCTATGTGCTACAGCACATAGCTTTGCATCAGTCTGATCAGCTTGTTCAGACTGAAAATTTTCCTTCCCCTTTGCTGAAGGATATGTTTTTTTAACAGGTAAATGTCTTAGACTTGACAAAAGAGCCCTGTTGCTAAGGTCAGGACAGAAGATCACTGCCTCTTTGTAGCTATAAAGTTAGGTTTTATGTTTGAGGGAATGTTTCTCATCTATAGTATTGTTTTACTATTCCTCCCTGTTTTCTTTAACATCTTTTACTCTCACTGTCTGTATTCATATAGTGTAATACCAAAAAGGTACTCTGAGGAATTTATAATATTAATAAATGTGATACAAATATTACCCTTTTCTTCACAGAATCCTCATGTAGTGTAAYAGTTTTTTGACAGACAGTAGTGTTAGGCCATTCCAGTGAGATTAGGAACTCTTCTTTTTTTTCCTATCCAAAGATTCTCTGCAGCCTCCTTATAAGGTCTATTTAAATTCTGATTTCACATTGCCCTTTGGCTGCATGCAATGTGCAGGCTCTGTTTTCCAGATAATGATCTCCTTCATTCCTGAAGAGAAAGAACTGGAGAACTGTAAACTGTGGTTTATAACAGTTTCTACCATCTCTTTCTAAACTTATTTAATGTAAATTATGTCATTTTCAAAGAATGGAGAAAATGAGTTTTATTCTTTCGTATTTTCTGGTGTTCATACCCTTCCAGAAAAGGTTTATAGAGGAAAATAGACAGGCTTAAAATTTATTTTTCCTTATGTTATATATAATTGGAGTCAGATTTTAGATGATCTGTAAATAGAAACTGCCATTCTCAAGGACTCTTGCTCAAATAGAAWGCAGTTACATCTTTTCTACAGAGCCTTGTGTAATGAAACATGGCTGAGAAGCAGGGAAGTACCATGCTTGGTGTTCWGCTGCTCCTCCCGAATGCTGTAAGTCACCCATAGGCCCTCTAATATATGCCATTCCCAAGAAGATGTGTCTAATATCCTAAGGTATTTTGGTTGGCACTAGGAATCTGTCTTTGGGCCAATGAGTCTCACCCTCAGTGAGGGAGTTTAAAGACAGACATAGTTTAGCATTTACGTTTTGGAGGTTATGACTGTTCAAATCTCTCAAAGCTGAATATCTCAGAAAAAATATGATTCTTACAAAACCTGTAAGCTTATACATAGATTTATTTCGGATTCTTTGGAAAGTTTTAGTTTGATTTTAATTGAATTGGCTTCTCTCTCACTTTCTGTAATGTCTAATACTTTTGTCAAGAAACAAAGTGAATTTAAGATGTATGCCTCTGTATCTCTAGAAATATATTGGTGCTGTATTGTCATCCATTTCAAACAGTGTCATCTACTTGCCATGTTCTCATTTTAGTAAAAACAATTCATGTATTTACTGTGGAGAAGTGATATGACCTTGAAAGATGATCATGTTTCTATTGCAAAGGAGAATATATTCCTATCATTCACTGACCAATTCATCCACACACAGTCAGACTCTGTGTTAAAAACTTCTAGAAGAGTTTAATATATTCACCTTCTCCCTCTTAATGAATACATTAGAGGCAAGAATTTTAGTTTTTATTGGCTGTAACTATGCTTGTCTGGAAAAAAAAACACAAAGACCTGGATTCATATAACTTTAGGAATCTAAAAGTTTGATGTGTAATCTGTGCAAGTTGTCTAGGTTTCCTTTATAGCCAGGAGTTAAAAAAAGAATCTTCAAACAGTGACTTTTCTCAGATAAAATATATCTCAAGTTAGATTGGTTTTGTAACATACCTCTTTCTTTCTCTGTTCCTCTTTATAGACGGAGTTTATATGAACCGCTTAAACCAGACATCTAATTTTTAGCTAACTAAAATTAGATGATGTTAATCTTAGGCAAGTGTCTTGAATTAATGTTGGTATGTAAACTAGACAGTTTCTGCATGTGTTAAAACCACAGGATTCCTGTCTTCATCAAATTCATCTCTTCACGTTCAACCACACTCTAATGTAAAAATAKTGCAAATTTATTCTTAATCACAATGAATACAAACCTGAACCTTCATTTGGTTCTGCTGCTAAGCTCTGCTGTTTATAAAATTTATCAGCATAAGGACATATGTTTCATGTTGGATCTCTCCAGGTGTTCGTAGTGGTCTGACTGGAGGGATGGAGTTCTYCGTGCCACTGCAAAGCTGCAGCATTTGGGTGGGATTTATCTGACAAGGCCCATTCAGAAATTCTTCYTCTAGGTGTCTGAAAACAACAGAAGATGATATGAAGATGATCTTCAGAGTTTGTTACCAGAACTGAAAATAGAGCTGAAAGTAGAAGATTGACTCTCCTGCTTATGCAGAGTGCCATTTGAAATGTTTTTAGATATCTGTATATCATTTTTGATGCAGGGCCTATGGGGATCTGTGTCTTTCTGGAATGACAGCTACATATACTCTAGGACATAAGAAATGAAACTAAATGCCTAYGTTTAGGCAACAAAACTGAGCTAAGCAATGTATGATTTAAGTCACCGCTGGTAAACAAAAACAGATGGTTTACTAMCTCAGCACTCTCAGTTCAAACTTATTTGGGAAGCACCTGAGAGTAATCAGCCAATAAGGGGAAAAAAAAGTCTAAAGATTTAATTAACAATATTGATGATAACTGTTGGTCATGGCAGCACTGTGCCTGGCAGTCTTCTCAGACATTCCCAGTCTCAGCTGGACCTCTGCAAAGCAACAAAAAATTCAGCAGGGATTTGTCTGCAGTTTGTGTTTTGGCCACTGGAGCCTGCTTTTGTGCCATTGAAGGTGGCTGCTCAGGGCTTCTTCTTTTCTTGCTCCTTCTCTTGGATTCAGGACTGAAAAGAACACCTGGGAGTAGATAAAAGTGATGGTGTGGAAATAAGAACAAGAGAAGACTCTTCTTGATAGCTATATATCTCAGGCTTCTCCCTACCATCCACGTGGTTTCCAGCCTCCTTGAAGATGTCCTAGCTCCTATGAGTGTTCTCTACAGTGTTATCTAATCACGTTTTCAGGTCTCTCAGAGGCTGTGAGCCCATAGCACACCCTTCTGCAGCACTCAGCTATCTCTCTAACAACCACATTCCTATCAGCTTCCCAYCTAGGCTTATCAGCAGTTTAAGCCTATGTCACTCCAACACCACTTGTCAGGTTTTACGCAGTACCTAACGTGGGTTCTGATGGGATATTTTGCTGATAAATATGTTTATATGCAAATCATTTGCAAATACATCATACTTATAGGTCATGTCATTCATGAAATGAAATCACACTTGACAGTTATGACTATGGCAAGAGCACAGCCCTTGGCAATACCACACACCAAAAGCATTCACTCACTTATGTATCAACATGGATCTGCCATTAGACACTAATGGCAATGACACTTTAGAAATGTTTTCTTCCCAATAGAGGAAAATCAACTCCTTTTTCTCTCTTTTCTGGAATGTGCACATATAATGGTAAGAAATGCATTCAGATCTATCAAGTAAGAGTGTGGATTAACATGAGTCTTTTCCTAACCTCATTAGCTTTGGCATTTAAAGATTTACCACTTATTTATTTTTTTCAAGTGATTAATTTCTGCATCATGCTGCCTCTGTTAATTTAAAATTATCAGAGCTGGTAATGTGTTATATAAGTGTGCTTTTGTGCAGGAAAAGCCTTTAATAAAGGTTAACATTTAGAGGCAGAGGTGAGGAAAAGGATAGGGACAATTTAAATAAAATTAGAGAATTGGGCAACCCCTGCTATTTTGCCCTTGTTCTCTCCAGTTCCTGAGCCAGGCTGCTCTGTAGTTCAAGCTTTAATTTGCCTTATATGCATTTTGTGACTTCCCTCAAGAGAGGTATGGTCAGTATAGGAGCCAAAGTAATGTGAGTCAGTCAGCACAAGAGCAATTGAAAGGTTACTGTTATACATATAGGAACATTTTGTATCATACACTTTAATAGATTTGGCCTGCGTCAGAGATTCAGGAATATGTCTGTCTCACTCTCCAACACTGTTTGATGCAGGACATATTCAACCCTTTATCAGTTTGCCTTTTTTCTTTCTTTCTTTCTTTTTTCTTTTCTTTTCTTTTTTTTTCCTTTTTCTTTTTTTTTTTAAGACTTCAAAATCCTATCAAGGCTTTTATCTTACCCCTTAAACCATTAGATGCTTAAAACATAAAATCTTCTCCTATGACAAACCTCAGGGATTTTTTATCTGGAGTCCTTTTTTTCTTTCATGGCAGAGACCCGAACTTCTTGCTCCAGAMACCAGTACCAGACACAGTACCAGCTCATTTTTGTGTGGGAGAACTGTCAAAGTTTATAGACTGAAACACTGAAAGGCTAATGTAGTAAATGCTAGTATAATCAGTGGGAATTACTAAAAGTTAGATGTGCATGAGCATTATTAATCTTAAGGACAAGTTTACACAATGAGCCTGTAAGAGATGAAATCTCATCACAGTGAGAGTTGTTTAGTGTTTAGTAAAGTTGTGTGTAAATGATGGACTGTAATCTCCTTACAACCTTTTATTCTACARAGAAGGAATCAATAATTATGAAATTTGGAAAAGAATTCTGATTTTTTCCGTTTTTGTAATTTTTTCCTTTTTAGCCTCAGTGAAGAGGAAGAAAACCCATATGTGAATCTTTATTTAGGTATCTAAGTTAGAGATTTACAACTTTATTACACCAGTAATGAATTTAGTGAGAAAGGTTTATATTCACCTAATGTTCTGGGCAAATAATGCCTTTAATAAACTACATTTGAAAAGAAGACACAGCCTTTCTTTGCTGTATCTTCTATAGCAACCTGACCTGGACACTAGCTAAATGCCAGAAAACCTGAGGCAGTAATGAATTCTGGCTGCTTGCCAATAACACTGACTCAACTCACTGCAATGCTAAGTMTTATGTAGAAGCCTATGGCGCAGTGACAGAATTGCTTTCAGCTTGGCAAGAGCAGTATAAACAGACCTATGGGCTGAGACTACAAGTGCACAAGAGAACTGTAAACAACTTGACTTCAAGAATCCCAGCTGAATAACAGATCATGTTCTACTACAGTTACAATGCTAGATCTCATGAATGTAACCTTCACAAAGGATAAAAGCCAGAGAAGGCTACATGGTGCACATTYCTTTTTATATCAAGCATACAGAAGAAGAAAAATATCTATTACTTTGAGGACAAATAAAAAAAGCCCCTTACACAAAAACTAAAACAACAAGAAAGACACCCAAAATCCCTTACACAAAAAAATAGCAATGCAAAAAACCTTACACAATCTGTAAAATTTTACACCACTTAGTAAAGTATTCAAATCAAAAAATTAAAAGCAAGTAAATCAAAGTAAGTAAAAATACTAGCTAAACTCCTGGGATTAGGTCTTCACTACCTGATCCCAAGAGCCAGAAGCGCTTGCTGCTTTCTTAATTATTTAAGAGGACAAAGCACAACTAATGATGTGGGTTTGCTTTCTGATGACTGTCATTTTCTGCAAATATAAACATAGCCTCTTAGTGATACACATAGAATTATTCTTTTTGAGTAAGCTTCATAGCCATATGATCTATCATAGATTGAAACTGATAACACATTCCTGAAACTATCTCTCAGGCTTTTCTTGATTTTACCTAAAAATTATGAAACAAATGTCTGCAAGCAATCCYGAGTCTCAGGATCAGCAGATACAGAAGGAACAATAAATAAAGTACCTGTCATTTAGGTAAATACTTTCTCTGTTGTTTTCCAGTATTGAACTGTAACTGCTACARTTGCAAACATTTCAGGTGAAAATTTAGTGTGACCTGTATGTTAGACTACAGTGCCTGCCTGTAGATAAAGACAGCAGCTGTGAAAAAGTTCTCAGATGTGCTGGGGCAGCAGGCACTGTATGATATGTGCCCTGGAGAAAAGTATGTATTTTTTTTCCATGTGTGTTATATACTATGTGAATATGCATATCTGTGCCAATATATAGACATTTTTGTGGGTTTTAGGGAAGAGCCTTATTATGTCTTAAGCACCATGAGTAGTCTGTAGACAGGAGGCTGAGAAACTGTATTGTATGTTATTTTAAATATGATTAGTATATTCAGATTTGTGGCAGAAAGTAGTGCTGCAGCTATGAATGCGTTGACTTGTTGGAAAGATACTGTGGGCTTCTAAGAGAGAAGAAAGTTATTTACACAGTATGAGTTGCAGGTTGGTTTGTCCTTGAAATAGTCCTGATATCACTTGATTCAGATATTTGGCATAGAGAATTATTTCATTCATAATTTGTTAGAGTTTTAACTGGCAATTAGCATTAGAAGAGACTTCTATAACTTATCTACTCCACATCCCAGTCCTAGCACAAGATCAACTAACGTATTCCTAGCAGGTGTTTACTGCACCCTTCTCCCTCCCTGCTTCTTCCCCCAGTCTTTCAGAGCAGAAATCCTACAACCTTCCTAGWCAAACCACTCTGGTCCTTAACTACCTCAAAAGTGAAAAAGACATAAGATTATAGGATAATTCAGGTTGGAAGGGACCCTTGGAAGTCTCTACTCCAACTTCCTGCTCAAAGTAGTGTCAGTGTGAGGTCAGACCAGGTTGCTCAGGGCTTTATCCAGTTAAGTCTTGAAAACCTCCAAGAATGGAGAGAGATTGCAAACCTTCCACTGCCTGACTGTCCTCATGGGGAAAAAGCTTCTCCATATACCTGCTCAGAACCTCTCCTATTTCAGTTAATACTTGTTCTCTCTTGTCCTCCTGCCATGCTCCATTATGAAGAACCTGGCTGTGTCTTCTCAGTGACGTCCTTGAAGGTACACGGAGGCTGCTGTTTGGTCCTCGACAGGCTTGAAACTTTCTTTTCTCCAGCTGAACAAGCCCAGTTTCCTCAGCTTCTCCTCAAAGGGCAAGTGTTCCAGCCCCAACCCATATGGGTAGCCCTCCACTGARCTTACTCCAGTTCATTGCTCTCTGTCTTGTACTGGGGATCCCCAAACAGGACACGGTATTCYAGATGCAGTCAGRTGAGTGCTGAGTAGAGGAGGRTAATCCCTTCCCTTGATCTACTGGCTGTGCTCCTGTTAACACAGCCCAGGAAGCTGCTGACCTTCTTTGCTGCCAGATTACATTGCTGGCTCATGTTCATTGCTGTGTACGAGACCAGCAAGTCCTTTTCTGCAGAGCTGCTCTCCAGCCAGTCAGTCCCCAGCCTGTATTGTTGCAGAGGGCTCTCCTGCTCCTGGTACAGGATTTTGCATTTATTCTTTGTGAATTTCATGGGTTTTCTGTCCGTCCATTCCTTCAGCCTGTATAGGTACTTCTGGATGGCAACCCTGCCCTCAAGCATATTAACTGGTCCCCTCACTCCCGTTTTGGTAGCATCTGCAAACTTGGTGAGAAAGCACTCTGTCACCTCTCCAGGTCACTGATCAAGATGTTAAATTGGACAAGTCCCAGGACATACCCCTGCTGTAATCCACTTGTCACTGGCATCCGGGTAGAATACAACCCATTAACCACAATCATTACAGCTTCATTCATCCAATCGTTTTTTTACCCATCTGGTTATCCACCCATCCAGACTGTAACATCCTGACGTGCATACAAGAATATTGTGGGAGATAATGCTAAAAGCCTTGCTAAAGTTTTTCCTAATTTCTGATGTAAATCTCCTTTGCTGAAGTTTCAGCCAGTATTCTTGTCCTTTTTGCATCAAGAAAACAATGTATTCCTTTCCCTTTTATCCTAATCTGTCACTTCCGAGGATTCTTATTGTATTAACCCTCAGACTTCCTTTCCTGACACTAAATCTCCCTCTTCTTTCAGTGTTTAAGGTCTTATCTTCTAGATCCCTAGTCATGCCATAATTACACACATGCACACACACAGAGATACACATACACACAGAAACACATCAACATAAAAGACTAGTTTGCATTCCCTCTGTAGAGATATCATAAATTAGTAATAAAAAAAGCTACAACTTGTCATAATAAAATTACCGGTTAAAGACAGTTTGGGGATATAATAACTCCCAGGAGCCTATGCAGTCAGTTTCTAACACTGCTTGTGGAGGATTTAGGGGCGCAATTCTATGCAGCTGTCAGTGAATCTGGTGTTTCGTGATGCCTTAGTTGCTAATGGACTTCTGCTTCCTTGTATAGTATTAGATGTAGGCTCATTAACAAATGTAGTGCAGTGAAATGCATAAAAATGTGCATGATAAATGCATTTAACATATGTATCTTCACAATATTTTCTAATCTGAACCTTAAAAAGGCTCACTTTCCCGCTTGTCAAAGGGGATGTAAGTTCTATCTTGGTGGTCAAAGAAAATATATTTTAAATCTGAAATTCTCTCTCTCTCTATATATATATGCACACACACATATATATGCATATATATAAATTTAAATTTTATATATTGCATGCATTTATTATATGTTAAAGTTTTATTAAGGGTGACTAAAAAATAAGCTGAAGAGTTTATATTCTCTCACAGTTTATATAAAAGCTGTGCATTTTAATAAGAATGTTGTCCTGCTACTTTTACGGCCATCTCCACATATATGCTATGCTAGCTAGTGATGTGACCAGGATAGCTGGGATTAATGTGTGGTGTTGCACTAACATATTGTAATAACTTGAAGCTAGCTCCTGAAACATTCTTTGTCTCTGTTTAATCATCTATAAAATAAGATTATTTATGAAACAGATGATTTCTCTCAGAGTTTGCTTTGTTGAGCTCAGGTAATCATACAGTATCTACTACCAGTAATAGAGATATGGAGGATGTTAGAAAGGTTTCCTAGTCTCTTTCCAGCTCTTGGCAGGACACTAAATCCTATCAGGGGAAGAAAAAAATGAAGGAAAAGTCATGTAGTTCTATGATTCATGATCAAGGGGAAAAAAAAGTCTTTGGAAAATGGAGATATTTATCCTCTGATCCCTACTGAGAGTAGTTATACAGTGATTTTCCAGCAACATTTTTGCAGCTTTTCAAGAAGAAGGAAAATACCCCTGTCCCAATATTTCCATATCACTAGATTTTCTGTTCCTCTTCCAAAAATGGAAAAATGTTGGAGCTCCAAAAAAGGTGAAAATATTCATATTCGTTTTGGCAAGTTCATATATTTTTGTATAGATTAATCCACTGAAACAACTGACTTTATTTTTGCTAAAACTTTAAGAGGTAAAGCTTGAGACAAACTTTTGGCAAAAAACATTTTAGCCTTGATGATCTAACAAAATCATAAACAACTGAAAAGTCATGCAACAAAAATTGTTTGGAAACATTAATTTAACCTAATAGAATCACTAGTTCTGCCTGTTATAACATAAACGAGACCCAGTTGAGAAACACTTTTTTTTCCTCAAAAGTTTGTCTTCTAAATTAAGGAGAAAAATATATGTCTGAGCTATCTATCTATCTATCTATATACGCTCTCATGCATGCTCTTTGTCTATAGAAGACATAACTATATCCTATAGAACAAAAATGTTGTTTTGCTAGTTTTATGGCCATACACACATACAAATCCACTGAAATATAACCAGAAATGTTTAAAGAGATGAGAAAAGATAAAGTTGAAATAAAAAAGAATGAGGCTTTAGTAATGTGGGAATCGGTCAAAATGCAATTGCTCAAATTTAAACTCACTCTTCTGACTTTATGTTGAAGTTAGATTTGAGTGTTCACATTTGCAAGTGCAACTTGCATGTATTAAAAATCTCTTAAGAGAAGCTTTTGCTTAATACAAAAAATTACTTTCAAGATTCACTTATTTCATATGTCTTTTGCCCTTTCTTGATTAACAAAAATCTTTCAGAAATCAGACAGTTCCAAAACTTAGTCTACGGGGTGTGTGTGTGTGTGTGTGTGTGTGTGTGTGTGTGTGTGTGTGTGTGTGTGAATCAGAGAGCCAGCAATCACAGAGATCTTCTAAACTCAATTCCATCTTGTCAAAAACATATATTTTTGTCTTAATGAGATACATAAAATAATTTAATGAAATATCTGCTTTCAAAAATGGTAATTTTTGTTTTAATTAGAACACATTCAACACCGTGCTTGCATTCGCATAAGATTTTGTTTGCATATTTAAAACAAGTTGTGCAGTAATTTGTAGTAGGCAACTTTTTTTTTTTTTTTTTTTTTTTTTTTTTTTAACTGTGTTTCTTATTTGCAACATTGCAGGGTTTGAGGCAAAGAATTATTAGATTCAGGGTACTCTTTTTTTCACCTGCTCTTTCTTTAGGGCAGAGATGTGATCTCAGGTCATAGAACCAGTTTCATTTCGCACTTGGCTGAAATATAAAGGAGAAAAGCAGCAAAAGCCAATCTGATTAGATTCACTTTTATTTTAAATTCTCCTTTATGTCTGGTTTTATGAAAGTAGAAACAGATGCAAGGGTATTGCATATTATCAGTCAATCATTGGATAAACTGCCTGAAATTCATTGCTGAAACCTGAGCAGGCATAAACAATTTTCCCTCCACTTTTTTTTGCTTCTCAAGTGCTAAGTGACTGACTACATTGAAAAGTACCTCTTTCACAAGGTGCAGGGCTGTTAGGGAAGACTATATGTTTAATGAAGAGTTCTTAACCTTTTATAATCCATTTTACCATATTATATATGTGATCAGGTGAAGTTATATTACAGATAAGTCAGCAATATATTTTTTAAAGAGATCGGATTAATTTGTTGCATAGCTTTATTGGGATTTGGGACATATTATTAGGAACATGAAGTATGATATAATTTTTAGCATCTATTTTGTAGATGTTAAATACATGTGGACATGTATATAAGACATTTTCATTTTTTATTTGTTTATGTTGCAGATGTGATGTATTACTATAGAAAGAATTTGGAGAAGATTATACTAGTCTACATAAGAAGACAGAATATTTTGTCTTTGGAGGTATATAAAAATTAGAAAAAGAGGTTGACCTGTCCAGTCATTAGAAATTTTATTCCTTCAGGAAAATTCAGTGGATATATTTTATGGCTGAAGTTTGAGATTAAGAGACAAAAATAGATTTGTGTGGTTTTCTACATTTAAACTCAGGAGAAATACTACAGAAGAAGTTTGGACCTTATTTAAAGTCAATAAGAGTTTTATCATTAGCTTCAGTTGGAAGAAATTTAACCTTAATTACTTAAATAGAAGGAATTGATTATTCTTGATTAGTTGCTTTGCAAATAAAGCCAGTAAGTGTTGACTATGTTTTGGAACAGTCGGGAAAAACAGATGTTCACACTAAACAGAAAATATCAAAGAGCTCTATATAATTACAACACAACTCTCTAGCAATACACTGTGACTTCACTATAAAGATATTATACTTTCAATACAAGTGCTGTGTGTTAATTAGCTAATGTATATGAAGGATTTCGAAGAGCTACTTAAGTACTGATAATTAATAATAATTATCCATATGCAATGTTTTATTATATGCCAGACATGAGTGTAGTTACATAGTTGTGTCAAAAACTTGCCAAACCTGTAACTGCCATGAAAGGAGTAAACTGGCCAGGATCCCAGCAGATATTAAAGACCCTGCTTAGTGTGTCACACTTGCAAGAATGAAAACATGTTAGAGCTGGCAGAGAAGACAAGCATATTCTCACAGGCATTGCATGGTAGAAGCATGTACATAAAAAAAAATGTAAAACAGGATAATCTTAAAACAATAAACATATTTTTTTAAAGAAAATACAAGTTAAAAACTTCACACTGCATAAATAAACTTTGAATAAACTGATGAATTTTTTTTCCAGTTATTCTTTCATAATGTTACCAATTTTTTTTTTTTTTTTTTTCCAATTGTGAATAAGATATGAATCAGGTCTGCTTCTGTCAGAATAAGCAGAAACCTTTGATTTAGGCATAGGATGCTCACTCACTCATTTACAATGGCTATTTAATCTAATCATGATGTTCTTTTCATGTTTTTCTCTTTGCTAAATAGAGGTCATTAGCTGTCAGTACAATTTACATAAAAATATGATGGCATTGGTAATGCTGACAATATTGCAAGCAGCAGCATTAAATACTGGGTGAGGATGTGGAGTAGAAGTACTGGACAAGGTTATCAGTATCTATAATGACAAAAAGCACAGAAACCCACAAAAATGCTATCAATTTTGAAAGAATCACAAAAAACTGTTAAATTTTCATGGAATATCTTATAGCATATTATAGGTAGTCATTTGAATGATATACAATTTAATGCTGGCTGCTGGCATATACAGTGTTTTTAAAATACTGATTGTTCTACACTGCTTCCAATGCCTTTGAGCTTGAAATATAGGGCCATTATGAAAAAAGGAATCAAGCAATAGAAAGGAGGAATTTCATTTGTCAGATCTCCAGCATTTAAACTGTAAATGCTTGATTATTACCGAGAGCATTTAAATTACTGAAAAACCAGTGACTTTACCAAGAAAGTACTTTTACAAAATATACAATGGAAAGGTATATATGAAACTTCTTTGCTATTTTTTAGCAATTATGAAAATGTTTCTTCATGTAAAACACAATACCATTAAACTATTCCCTAGACTACAGCAAGGTTAAAAAAACTGCCCATGCAAGCAGATATTACTAAATTGCTCTTTTTACCAAATGAAATACTTGTCTTTTTTGCTTTGCATTATCATTATGGCAATCAATTAAGCATAGCTACCTCTATATCTTGTAAATGTTTCAGAAATATAGGAATATTTTTCTTCGGACTGTTGCACATTCTCTCAGATAATTCACAAGTATTATTTAGTGAACAGAGATATATTTAAATAATAGCAGTTAAAAATTAATATGTTTTCATTCTAGGGTTTTTAAGGTATACTGAGTTTTCTATGAAACAAGCTTGGAAAATCATCAAATAGAAAACATTAGAATGGGAAACAAAATCAGTACTTTTCCCTTTATTATCTGTTTTGAATGAATACTGTTTAAGATTCTTCTTTCTCTCTACTGAAGAAAGTGGAAAAAATCTCATTCACCATGAGTAGAGAATGTCCAGCACGAATATGGCGGAAGAGGGGGGAAGATTATGGGATTTAGCAGTTAATGATTAGATAGTATCACTTCTGAAACTACTCAGTCATTTCTTGGAGATCTCAGGTACAATATGTAGATCTTCTGATAGAACAGCACCTGCAATAGCATCATCAAAGATTAAAGAGAGATCGAACTACTGAGAGAATATCAAGCATTAATAGTTCATAGGAATAAAAAAGATCAGATTGTTCAAAATCTAAGAAATGATACCGCATAAGAGGTAGAAGTGAGTAAAAAGAAGATATAAAATTGGAAGATACTCTGGAAGTCTGAATAAGAAAACAAATGAATAATTTTGAAAGTATGTCTGCTGTTGAGTTGTAGAGCAAATTCGGAGAGCAGTGCACAAGTGGTTTTTGCACCTGTTGTCACAGACTCTGTTAATGTTCACAATGTGGAGAACAAAAGGGAACTAACAGTTCTCTTTGCTATTATAAGTATTTCCATACTGCACAGCATTAAAAAATTGGTTATTGTTTTGACATTTATAGCTAATCTTTTTTTTTCAATATTTCTGAAGAAAATGTGTGTTTCACAATGCTCTTTGCACAATTAAATTCTTCAAATGACCTGAAATAATGCATACCTGTTACTAATGCAGGGTAGAATTGTTTCTGATTGGAAAATGACAGTTAAGTAAAAATAAATTGTAAAATAGAACTTTATTGGTTCCAGCACTACCTTTGAAAAAAAAATTCTGATGAGGGCACACTGTTGGCCAGATGTGAAAAAGCCAATAGTCTGGTGGTTAGAATATATACCTGAGATAAGACAGAGACAGGCTGCAATTCCTCCTTTCTCAGATTCAGATTATATTCTTAAACCTGCTCTTTTACCTCTYAGGGGAGTCTCCTAACCATAAGTTTTTCTAGGCTTCCTTCTCTCCAAGGCTTGTTGAGGTGTTCTCTGCTTTGTTCAGCCTGGAACTGAAGGACTCATCTCAGTGTTACACAGGCTGGAAAGCCTGTTTCCTATCCAGCTCCATTTATAATGAATAATTTGATTTATCTTTAGTACGAAGGTCTTCCTTTAAGGTCTTGAAACAGGATGAACTGACAGAAATCTACAGGTTTTATTCCACTCTCACACTTCACAGTAAATACTGACCTACAGTCCCTTGCTTTTAGTATATGTACTAAATGTCTAATCAGGAGTGCTTGATCAACTCTGAAAGTCCTTCATATAGACACATGGAAAACAAAATAAGTTCTGAGGTTCAGTTCACTTGCAGACTAGCACTTTACCAGGGTTGACAGCTCAMAATCGTGTAAATCCTGGGTAGATAAATTATGGGTTTGCTATACCAGATCCCAGCTCTGGGCTCCCTCATAACTACTGACTTTTTGCAGAGCAGCCCATGATTGGTAATTTACTTCTCTGATAGTGAACTTGTCATTCCTGCATCTTCTCTATTGTATTTCCAGCTGAATTGTCATCTGAAATTAGRTTCTGTCTCATTGCAGGTAGCAGTAGCAGAAAATATACATTTTTAGGATCAGTGAATACATGGTTTGCAATTACCACTCCTGTAGAGATTTTGCCTACAGGTTAGAAATAATAACTTCTGAGAAGCTGGTAACCTAGCTGGTTGACATAGCATCAGATAAATTGTTCCATTTCATCTTGTTTTTTGGTAATTCCTTTCTGCTTTTCAAAGAGAATGAAACATTTGTTTTATTTAGAGAACCTGCAAATATATCAAAWGTATCATTTGTTCAATCCTGTTGAAAACACAATGGCTATGTCTGTACTAAGAAACTAAACAGGATCAGGCATGGGTTCAAGGGCTCCCTGTGATTAACTATACTGTTAATTGTTAGCATGATCCCTAACTAGGTTTTAGTCTTTGCCAACTGTGCCTGGGCACAATTAGGGAGTCACCAGGGACAGGGAATAATTCCTAATAGGCAGTTTGGACTTGGCTACTCTGTTCTGGGAGGGAAAAGGGCTTAGCTCTGTGGACGAATATGAGCTGTGCTGTGCCAGCTGGCCTCAGGTCCACAAAATGATCCATGGCCCATTTTATTTACTAGTGTGCATGTAGCCAGTACAATTATGGCTAGAAGAACAAAGGACAAAGAAAAAAGTTTCATCAGTCAAGAATATTTTCAGCTTGATGTCTGCAGCACTCCAAATCACCCTTTTCTAGACCTGCATATAAGTTTATTTTCTTGAAAATAAAGTATAATTTTGAGTTTAGAAAGAATTAGCTTTGTCCCTTTAATTTAAGCTGCCCAAGCTAGGAAGTACTTTAGGGAAGCATTTTCATGGTGCTCTGAGTGATTTCATACTTATCTATTTAATTATCTTCACTCATAATAAACCCTGCTTTGTAGCAGTAGGTAGTGCTCTACCTTGTTCTAATTAATGAATCAGTTAATGGACAACCCGTGGAGTTGGAATATGCTAATTTAGGCAGATTCTAGTTAATTTGGTGAAACCCACTGATGCAGTTCAAGCTRTCCATGATTTAGACCTATAAAGTAGAGCAAGCCTTCCGGATAGAAACTTATGGTCACTGACGGTAAAGCTGGAGATGAAAACAAAGAACTGCTTCTTTAAATCTATCACAGCACTGAAAGAAAATATCCCTTAAAATGAAGCTTCTTTAAAGATTTTTCATGAATAATGCATTAGAGACTTGAAGTAGATACCTATGATTTTGTATTAACGTGTGGTTTTAAGGCACAGCCTCAGCATATGGCTGTTCTGGGCTGAACCTGCTTTTGTGTAATGAGAACTAATGATTTTGGAATCCTGAGGGCCTGTGAGGCCACGCTGGATGTGTGTTACAGATAATGAACAGTAAACAGCGTAGAGCATTGGCAAGCAATCAAAAGACTGGGTACCTGCATTTTGGAAGGGAGAGTAGCCTGGTTAACAGGAAAGCTCTTGAGATTACTCCAGTCAAACAGATGTCTCTCAGAGTGTGGAACTCAATGTCACACATACAACAGGAGATGAAAAGTCAGAGTGATAAGTTGGATTTTGAATAGCAAATTGCTAAATAGAGAAAAATAAATAACATTTTGCACTAAACTGTAAACAAGAAAGCTTCTAGGGAGTTAATTGGTAAGGTCACATGAATATCAGAAAGTAGCAATTAAAAAGGACAAGAACATTACAGAGAAGATAAATTATTTCTATGCTTGCAGAAGATCTTCCCTTAAAAAAAAATAGATCAGATATTATCAGGCACAAAGGCACTCAGGCAAAATGTTATACTGATGAGCAGTAGCTACCAGCACTGGATAGCATGTATTCTGAGTTCTTGAGTTTAAATATAAAACTGCTGAGTATACAACAAAAGTTTGGAACTTCGTATTAAAGTCTTTTGTAATTTTGAATTCTGAAGTTTGTGTTAATGTGTGAAGGAATAGAGTGTATCTATCTGTCCATCTAAAATTGCTTGGAGAAATATCTTGAGCACCAAATACTGACAAGCTTTCTTTGAACAACAGGTACATTGGTTGAAACAGTATTTAAAAATAGAATTTATAAAACCTCCTAGTGTGAGGAAGACAAATAAGCTTGACTTTACACAAGGATATGATGAGGTTTTGATCCTGAAGAGTTCCTGTATAAACCAACAAGATAATAGGAGAAAGACTGGTGATATTTTATCTGTTTTTCAAAGTGCTTGCTAAATCCCACATGGCAAGAGTTTAGGGAAGCGAAGTAAGCAATTGGATTAAAAGAAAAGTACTATCATAGATTAAAAAACAGATAAGAGACAGAAAAAGAGTTCAAATTTCAATGAAGAAAAAAGATTAAAAATGGAGTTTCCTGGCTTTCCATTTCTTTTACAAATATTCAAGTAACAGGAAGGAGCAATGAAGTGGTAAAACCTGTAGATGACAGTTACTAACATTAATCAGAAATCATTAAAGAGGAAAAATACTGAAAGACCTAAGAACATAAGAACAGCTATRCTGGGTCATATTACAAATCATCTTACTCCAGTACCCTATTTCTGATAGCAAATGTAGAGGGGAAGAGTATACTAAGAAGAAAGGCGAACATTAATACTTTCTGTAGTATATCTTCTCAGATTCTAGCTATCTACAGCACAGAGACTTGCTGAGACAGAAGATCTATCTGTGTCTTTGTATATAATACATTCAGGGAATCTAACGAGTTAGATGTGCAGCATAATGGCAAATGAAATTCAATAAAGATGAATGCTAAGTAATGCATATTCCAGTAAATAATTTGATTTATACACATTGCTAGGTTCTAAATTAACTGAAGCCACTCCAGGAAAAATAAAAAAGAAAATGCATGCATAAAACCCAAGACACCAGTGTGAACACTTTATTATTTGTCAATTTTGTATTAACTATTTGTATTGCAATAGAACCTTCAGGCACCGGCTGGGCCTCTACTGTGCTTGTCTCTTGTACAGATAGAGTAAAAAGTCTCTAATCTGAAAGACCTTGCGATCCAAGTGTCACAACAGACAGGCAGATGTGGGAGAGCAAGGAAACAATAAGGCAATATCGATCRGAAGGATAAGCAGCAGTGTCAGATTAATTGACCTTTGCTCGCTGTGCATTGGTGGTCAAAAAGGAAACAACATRTTAGCATGTATAATGCCATTACATGAATCAATGAGCTCTAATCATCCTATCTCAAAAGGTTAGAGTGAAAACAGAAGGAGTTCAGATGACAGGAATGAGTGGGAAAACAGAAATGTAGGATTGAAAGGTTGAGAATGGCTAATTCAGATGGGGAAACATGGCTTTAAGATGTGAAATGATAAAAGAATGTGCAATACTGACAGGCACAGAAGATGCCAAGTGGCTGTCCCTAATTAGCTGTGCTAGTAAGGTAGGGCATAATAGTCATAAATAAAAATTCATTTGAAATGTATGTTTTCCTCACACACTGCATACTTAATTTCTAGAATGAACTGCTATTTTCTGATGTCACTGTGGCCAAGACTTCAGTAGGATGCAGGTTAATCTGGATAGTCTCATGAATAATTGTGATTCTCTTCCTTTGAATAAGAATCCTTATGTATCCAGGCATAGTCCAGCCCCTAGCTCATGAAGGAGAGTAAAAYATTTTCCCTGTGGAAAATTTAGTCCATAATTGTCCAGCACTGAGTTTCTTGCTGCTTCCTCCAAAGCACTTAATGCTACCCACTGTGAAAAATAGGACACCSAGTTAGATCAGTCTGGTCCAGAGCAGCAATTGCTATGACCCTTAATGAGAAACTCTATTAAGTAGCAGAATTGCGATTATAATGTATGCCTATAAATAATTGGCAACATTTAGTTTTTAGCATGCGTTTGGCTCAGTTCTGGCTCACTGCACAACAGGAGCTGCAGCAGGGCTGATACGAGCATTTCAGGGATGTCTTTCCTTCTCCCACCCTTCTCTAGTCCTAAAGCAGGAGGGAGAGGAGGGGAAACCAGAAACATTGAACTGATTTAGCTACAAATGTTAGYGCTAACTTCAAGAACAATTAGAAATGGCACAATGAATAATTCAGTGTTTTGTCACTTCAGGGGCTTCCCGTGCTGCCTCTATAATTCAGAACTCRTCCCTCCCTTCCCCCTTCTCGTTAAGGAGAAATTCTAGCTGGAGAGGCGCAATCTCCAGAGACCACTGCCTGCTTAACATGCGGGTGGCATTTCTATGGGTTTGCAGGAAGCCCCCAGCTGGAGGCATGTTGACTCTGTGCGTGTGGGACCTATACATGTCCTGTCCATGCTCACACAACTACAATACATAAGAAGGGATCTCCTGTAAAAATGTTTTTCTTTCTTATTCCCTTCACTGTGTGAGAAACGGGATGGAATATTAAATTAAAGGGAAATTGTCTTATCCAAGAATCCCAGAGTACTAATAATTTACAGAAGAGTTTCACCCTCTTCCCCCCCCCCAACAGTGAAAACTGTTACTCAGTAACAACAAGGTCTGATTAAAGACAGGAAAAGTGAGTAAGAGATGAGTGGGCAGGCAGACACATAGTATGAGTACAAGTACAACAATTTTCTAGCACGTTGTGTGAGAAGCAGAAGACCTCTTTCTGTCCTTCAAAGGAAATTGCAGGCACTCAGTGACGTTTATATGTACAAACAAACAAACAAACAAACAAAAAAACCTTCTGTGCAAAAAGCCTGCTCTGCCCTTGCTGCCACTGTCAATAGGACCATTGCATTCCAGTGACAAAACATTGAGCAAAGAAAACCTGTACTGAAAGGAAAGCTTTAAAATAGACTTCCAAGGACAACATATTGTTCCAGCTCAGAATAGAACTGTGCTTTTAAAAAGTCAGGGATTGCAAGGCAGCGTATTTATAGTGCCAAGATTTATTATTGCAGTGTTACAATTTATATATATGYAACATTAAATATTCATTTATAAAGGAATGGTCAGGACAGCTAGATGAGTACCAATATTTGGGGATTTTTTTTAATACTGTGCAGGAACTTAACACATCTTCAAGTATTTGTTTTAGGGAATATTTGGGCCAAATTGTGGTCCTTAACAAAAACAGCTTCAAAATTATTGCACCTGTCTGCTGTGAACTTGCATTCACTCTGATATTTTTCTGTCTAGGAAAGAAACAACCATCTTGCCTCAGCCTCTCTCTTTTAGGAGCACAGTGAGGGGTAGAGAGGAACCTGCACTTTGGATCAGCTTCCAGTGGTCATTGAACTGCACCGCCAGTTCTCATCTTTTATACTTCTCTCCTCTAGGACTCCACATACCAAGTAAAGGCACAGGATGATTGCTATTTATATTCTCCAATGATGTTGAACCCCAGTTTTCATTTGACGAAGGAGTCAAAATCCTAACGTGGATAAATCTCCTGGCCTCTGTACTGCATTTGGTAGGATGCCATTCTATGTAAAATGCCTTTCAGGAGCTCACATACATTTGGAAGGCTATCTGTAATGTGAAGCTGAATCAGCCAGACAGCAGAGAATAGCATATGTCTTAAATGTTTCTTTACTGAAAATTTGGTTGGATTATTGTAATGCAACACTTCTGCAGATAAGGCTGTAAGAGTAGGTTGTTCCATGAGCCATAGAACAGATGAAATTAGTCATTAGCTGTGACTATCCAAATCTGTGCACATTTTGTTTGCCAGTCAGTATGCTTGGCTGACTGGCCAGTAGGTACATGTGTTCTGCTGCCAAAACAAGATGTATAACAGATGAATTCTGCCTATCTTCCCCTTTCTGGCACTCTCCTCTAACCAGCCAACACCCTTCATGAAACTTGCAGGAATTTCATTATCTGTGAGACTCCAGCTCCTCTTTCTAATTTGATCAAAGTTAATCAATAGCACAAAATTGTTGTGGTCTGACAAATACACATGCAAACAGCTCATCTGTATAAGCCTTTGAAATCAATGACAAAATACAGATTAAAAATAAAATGTAGGAAGGAACCTTTTTTCTAAATATGGTTGGTTCTGCATTACAAAGAACTGAAACATAACGTTTATTTCATTCTTGATACACCTGAAAAGAAAGCTTTGTGAGGCAATCCAGCTTTCAAAGGGTATGTGAAGTCTTTTGTTTCAGGTTATTACCTTCATATCTCCTTTATTTTTACAGTACTACTGAGGTTCAACTACTCTTATATATTGGTGCTTGCTAGATCTTCCACTGCAGAACACATAACTTTAGGCAATGACAATATTACTATGCTAATATTGTTATAATATGCTATWTATCAGCTGTATATAAATATTTCATAGGCTAATTGCCTGAAATTATAAGTGCCATAAAAATCTTATAAAAGGAATTCCATGCGAATAAAGACAACACAGCCCGTTCTTCTGTTTTGAAATACTTTTATGTTCAGAAACTTGACGATTGCTTGCCATTATATCAATTGATAAAAGATATTGGTTCTTTCTGCAAAGCCATTCCTTCTCACACTCCTACAACCATTTTGCCTCCAACACTGCTATCTGACAGTTGACAGTGCAATCAACTCCTGAGCTTTGCTGCATTGTGTAGGGAAACCAGTCAGCTGGTTTCCTAATTTTCAAGGTCAGATGGTGCTTATGATAGCTATCRGACTGCTTCAAATTATTCTAATGACAAAAATTTCACAATAAAACAAATATTGATCTCTTACCTCTGGCCCTAACATCTCCTCCTTCACTTCTCTGCCAAATGGTAACATTTAAGTGTTTTCAAGCTAGCAGCTTCATTCACTTTTTTTCATTCACTGCTTTTCACCCTTTGAATAAGTTTCTCATATGGAAGTGCTAAGCTTTTTTGTATTTCTGATCATCRGTTGATATGTCGCATAACTGTCTTTAAAATTGATTAACATTTTCTCCTCGTTTCCCTTTATTCTCACCTATACTTGTTCATCTGCTTATATCTGCTTTCTTGACAGACCATCTTTTTGTCTCATGTTTGCATAGTGCACACTACAATAGGCATGTGATCTGGCCATGAAGGGGACTCCTACCTGTTTGTGCAATAAGGCAATAATAAAGGCAAACACAGAAAAGCATGATAAACTGTACCACAATAAGAGTTAAAAAGTCGAAATAGAAATGGAAAAATTTCTTCACTTTTCCCCAGACTTTTTTATAAAAACATATAYATAGAGAAAAACGGCTTTTAATATCCTTCACATTTCCTTGAGTTTGGTTATTGTGATTCAAATTTTTAATTCCAAAGCAATGAGAACTAAATCACTACCATTGACAGAAGGCTGAGGCAAAGACTCTGAGATCTCCACAGTAAAATTCATTTACACTCASTGGCTGAACTAAGCATGCGCTTCATGAAGCTGGGGAGAGGAGAACAGAATGTTATGACTAGCACATTTTAACAATCCAGTTTTAGAAATGCCAATTGCTCTGAGTAATGCAGAAAACAACAGCCCCTTACAGTGCCCAGGCCCTAATCCTGAGTTTGAAAGATGGCCATGACAAGCAGCTGCCAAAGTGTAGTAGGTCCAGGGCCAAATACCCTAGATCTGTTTTTCATTCTTCATGTAGCTGGTCTGTACCACCACCGCAGTCCTACACTGCATGTGCAGTGAGTCCAGACCACATGTGAAATGCAGAATGAAGTCTCATATTGCATGTTACCTGGAATCATTTTAATAAAGAACTGATGTTTTTTTACATCCAGTTTCTTAAAATGGTCCTGGCTCTCYACAGTTCTTATTCAGTTTTGGATCCTTGCTTATCCTTAAACAAAACTACCCCCACCCTCCCAGTCACCCTGGGACYGCCATGTTTGTTTCAGGTAATTTAGACAAGATCTTTAGATTCACTTGTACACCCTTGCAATACCATTATAGAGAGGGGAAAAAAAGTGAAGGAGAAACAGTCTGCAATTTCTTGGGTTCACCTGGATGAGGTATGGTGCAGAAGTTTGTTCACTGCTGTCTCATAGGCTAGTTTTTGTTCTTACAAAATCTTATCAAGGTGCTTATCTCCATGTACTTCTACCCAATAGTTTTATGGTATATAAAAGACTGTCACAGKGACAGTCATCATGACTAACTCCACAGTGAAGGCTGGTCATTAATGTCTATCATAAGGGAACTTCTTTAAAGGGAAAGTTTGTCTGTGTGCCCACAAATTTTTTCTGGGCTCATTCTGAGACAGTGACATGAACAGGAATGTCACATGCAGGAATTAAGGATCACCACAAATCTAAACACACTTTTTTCCCAAATGTTTCCAAATGTTTTTCTGAAACTTTTCCTTCTGTAATATAAACCAAAATCATATGAGTATTTAACCAGAAAGTTATAAATCTTACTGAAATAACCAACTTTATTACATATGCTTTTTGTCCCTTGGAACTAAATGTATGGGGACAAACATATCTAATCTTATTGGTTAAGTTATTACTGGAAGGTACAAGTACACAGGTGAGCATAAATACTTCTGTCCATCTAAACTTTTTCTATATGGAGACTCATTTGCTCAGAAACCCACAGAACTTGGGCAGCAATCCAGTCTGCCTCTTCCCGTTGCACTCATGAACAAAATCTCTATTCCACCAAGTGACATGGTACAGCCATCCTCACGGAAAGACTGTTGCCTAACTGTTGGAGTTAGTGATCCACAGAACAGTTGACCTCAGTAGATACAGGCCTGTGACGTGCTGCACATATCCCTCCTCTGCAGGATAAACTTAGCAGCTAATGGTGATGGAGGAGCCTGTAGGTAGCACCCACTTGGCACCAGCACAACTTGCGTGTCCTTGTCTTTGTCTAAAAGTGAAGCAGCATGTTCTCATGTGAACATCCTTTTGCTTGACAGTAGGAATGATGGATAGAATTGTTTTTTTTTATAAGAAAATCCTGTAAGAGGTCTAAAAACTGAAGTGCTGGTGAACCTCACCACAGATGGGATCTCCATAGCGGGCCATGACCAGATAGAGAGGTCTGCTTGATGAATCTCAGGATTCCCAGCRTCAGAAGAGACATAAGATTTGAATTGCTAATCTTTTGTTCTGCTCCTATTTAATATTTTCATTAAATAATATCCTAATATTTTGATTAAACATATATACATATATATGTATATTTGTGTATATATATATATACACATATGTATATTTGTATTATTATTTGTAAGATTTGAGAGTGCATTCCTTCTTACTGAGATCCAAAAAGAACTGGCACCTACCTGGGGCACAACAYATGAAGGGTCAGTTGAGACTGACACTGCACTGTGCCTGTTCAGAAACTACAGGTATGTCAGGCTTGAAAGATACCCTGAGCAGAAAATAGACAGATCCAGGAAAGAACTTGGGGAAAAGGCTGCTTCCCTGTTCTTAACACTTGCTTGTCTATTCTTGTCCTCTTCTTCTATTTTCCTGGGATATGCTTATGTTTTTTTTTTTTAATGAGAAAGGCTACTGGGTGAGGTCAGCTCTTGCTCTGAAGCAGTATGTCTGTTTTTGCTTTCTTTAACTGCTCAGTTGTGTAAGCACCTGAATTCTGTAGGTACCTTCCCATCTAATGTGCAAATTTTTTTGAGTATAAATATATTCTCCTAACGTAAGATCAGAATACAAGCGATGAGCCCTCAGATCCTTAAAGAAATCTATTCTGCATCAAGATTTCCAAATAAGCCTGCTAATGAACACWTCTCAGAGTGAGTAAGAGCATTTGCTCAGGCAGTAGACAACCTACAGCCTAGATGACGTTCTTGAATGCTATCACATACTCAGTCTCCTAAAATAACCCTAAAGCTTTCCCTTTGTGAATGAAAAAGCTTTCTCAGATGCCAAAAATATTTCTGTCTAGACTATAAAAAATCACTGCTTCCCACCCATCACTAAGAGGTGRCACTGTCCTAGTTTGTAGAAGCTTTTCTCCTTGAGGCACTCTGCATGTATCACAAAACCCGCAGTATTTCTGTTCCACTTTCCTCCAGTCTTACACGCAAGCCCACCCTGAGACACAGTGTCACAACTACCAACCTTGCAGCTCTGGAAGATTAACTGAGAAGCCCTGTGGAGCCCATAGCATCATATAATTGACTGAACGGATGATCCTAAATAGCAGCATAAGGAACTCCCTCACCACTAGACTCTCATGATTTTTGTTTTTTTCTGAAAAGAGTTTTTCACACTGCTTTTTGGGGGTAAAGGAGAATGAAGGCTCGACTGTACTTTTCATTGCTTTCAGAAGCAAAATCCCCGGGGTATTCACCTAGGGTGTTATTGTTTGGTCACTTGCCTGGCTTGTTTGTCACCACTTGGAAGAATTAAAGCAGTTTCAGAGAAGTAATCTTGTCACATGAGAGGGCAATTAGACATTTCATAATCCTATCACTCCTGTGCTGAAATTACCATGCCTGGCTAGCAATAACTCTGCTTCTAAGAACAGAATGAGCAGCAGCACAGCATGAATTATTTAACTAGATGCTGCACTTCCTGCTTTCTAATCACTGGAATAATACAGGCACCGTGGACGGTAATTATCCCCAGCGTAGAGAAGAAACAGTTAATGGAACCTGCCTTTTAAATCAATATTATTAATTCAAGGAAAGAAACAGCATGTACTATCTGACGCCTGTGGAGTTTTGATCTGGGCCTGATGTCACGCTGAAGTAAGCGGTTGCCATGGCGATTTCAGCGCACGCCTGCGCAGCCCTGYGCCCGCGCTGCGAGGCGCGCGGTGCCGGAGGAAGGGCCCGTCGGCGGCCAGCCGCTGCCGTTCCCGCCGCGCCAAGCGGGAGGAGGGCTCCCCGCAGCACCGGAGTCACCCACCCTGCCGTTTTCACTGTCATTTGATTATCTGCCTGTGTTTTCTGGCTGCGTTAATGCAGCCTCTTAGTACCGTTGTCCTGGGATCCCTACGGCTTGATGCCTCACAAAGCTGGGCAGATCTCCTTGCGTTCGCTTGTTTTCTTCTCCACCCTCCCCACTTGACAGAGGAGAAGCACCCTCACTGTGCCAGCCTCTCTGCCCATTTTCTTCCCTCTCGGAAGCAGAAGACCTTGAAAACCTGAATGTGCTTTCGCACCCTGTACAAGTTCATGGCAACGGAAAACTGCTCGTAATAGATCCTTGTATTAAATCATCGTTATTAATTGCCAGCATATGTCTCTAGAACAAAGACTGGCAGTTTGGCACAGTCCACCATGATTATTGAATATATCTGTTTATTAACCAATTAAGTAATGAGCTAGTGTGCCAGCGGCATTATGAAACCAGGGCATTATTACTAACTGGGAGATGTCAGAGAAAATTACCTCTGCTAGCTAAGGACTATGACGTGATAAGATATCTTCTTGAATTTCAGATGGAGTTTTGGGGTTTATTTCTCTTCCTCAAGTACATTATCCAAAGTAACATCTCATAAATTTCTGTCAGAAATTCTAGGAAGTTACCACKTTGAATACTGTACACAGAAAGAATCAGCTATGATGGAAAGAAAACTTTTCATCAGTTTAACTACTCCCCCCCTTTTTTTCTCATTCTTTTCCCTTTATTTCTATTTTCTTTTCTTATTTTATTTTGCGTATCTCTTATATCAAGTAAAGGTGCATTAGATCTATCTAGACTTCTCATTGAAAGATGTGCAAAAGGCTTTTAGTACAGTCAATATATGTCCCGCTGCCCTGCTGTCATTCTCAGAACTAACTGAACCATTTTTGTAGCAACATTAAAATGAATCAACTTTGAACAAACACCTGTAATAAGAAATTACAAAAATATAGTCAAGTTTGGTAAATTCCAATAACTGTAAACCTTTCAGCCAGGGAGAACATGCCTGCCAGGGATTCTAGGTCTTTACTTAGCCACTGAGCGTTGTCTGTGTTCACTGCTATGGGTGATAGCTAGATTAAAGCTCAGGTATCCTCAGCCTAGGTGCAGGTGTAGCATTCACAGTTCAGATTACAGAATATGCTAACTTTCCTAATTACGTGGTGAGTGCAACTTCATATTTGCAGCCTGTCACACTGCAATAAAGAATACCAAAATTTATTTAGCCCTAGAGTGTGTAAAACAAGGAAGGTTGCTGAAGCAATGTAGTCACCACAGCAGGGCTGCACAGCAAGGGAACAAGGTCCTTTACCTCCCTCTCCTACCATATCTTATTTTCTCCTTTCTTCCAGCTGACCAGCTGCACTGGTGCCATGCACACTGGCAATTCAGGGATCTCTGAACTAAACTGCTACAAGGCTGAGCAGGAGAGTTTGCAGGTTCTTAGTGAAGCTGGGCTTCTCTGCAAATGTTCTAAATTTATGAAATTTTGAGTGAATTTTAAATGATATTTCAAAAGGATGTTTCTGAACAGCATTATTAATTTTGCAAGAGGCACGTTCTTCCTGCCAATTTTGCAAAAGATCTGCCAAATCATGTGTTTTTACTTTGGTAGGTTGGTGCTCTGTGATGCTACCAGGCTTAACTGATGATTTTTGACCTTTTGGGGCAGCCAGTCTGGATGAAGAGGCCAGCCCCACCTACACAATACAGATAATCTGCAAACAGAGGGAGCAGTAGATTTAAGCCAAGCAATGTAAAAAAACTTTCATGTCTAGGGATGATTGGCAAGTTGGATTGCTAGTCAAGGAAAAAGAAATAATATCTAGATATACCCTGGGTTTCTACATCCTCTTGAGACTGAACGCCTCAAATAATTGTGAATCATATAGGTTTTAACAGGGGAGGAAACTGGTTGTAGGGATAGGGGAACAGGAATATATTTATATTCTAAAATGTATTTAAATCATTCATCAGAAATTCATTGCAATTGGCATATCCCCACAGAACATGTAAATGTCAATGAATTGTCATCTTGACAAAACTTTCCATTAGAAAACTTCCAGGCAGGATTTACTTTCTTCTATATGAGGTTCTGAATTTTCAATCTGAAAAACTACTCATGCACTCAGATATTTTCACTGGTGTTTCTGATTCTTTGGCTCTCCTTGATCCTTAGCAGCCTATCATATCGGCTATGGGATTCCTTGGACTTTGTGCGTCTTGTTTCATTCTACACTTGGGGTATTAAAGAGCTGACATTTCTGGGACTCACTGGATCTCCAACTTCAACGGTTATTTTGGCACTCAAGGTGGCATTTTAGCTAAAGTAGGAGATGCGCAGGTGAAAGTCATTTGGGATTCAGGCCAAAGATATCTAAAATATCTCATTATCTAAGTCTGAAGAAATTCCACAAGTTACTTTCCACACTTCAAATACATTCGCTGATTTCAATTACAAATATTGCTGTGGCAATGCTCACCTTTTCTGTAACAGATGACTCTTTCCAGAAATAGGAAATTGGTTTGTAGAAATAGCAACCCTTGCCCTCCTATTTTACAAAACTACTACCAGAAAAGAGGTATAACTGTTGCATACAATTGCATTTTTATCTACTTAATCTGGACTACTAAACAGCAAAGAATTAACATTTTTCAAAGAGTGGAGGAGGTCTATTTACAGCCTACCACATAATCCACCAGTTATGGGACATGGAGGTAGGAAGTTGCTTTGTGTTTGCTTTTTACAGATTTTTTTTTTTTTTAATTTAATGCAAAACATTCAAGCACATTTGTGATTAAAGTCCCAGAACTTCTGCTTCTAGGAAGGTTTTCTAACAGGAAAGCTCCCTATCTTTGTATGGAGACTCCTRTATTACAATATTTCTAAAAGAAAATACTGCGGAATTTCAATTTAATTAAAATACTTGAGTTTTAGGAACAGTGAGATAATTTTATATTTAGGAAACGACCACTTTACCAGATTTAAATATTCATGTAATGAAAGTAAAAACAATCTTGAAGCTTTGTTTTGAACATGAAATTAATAAAACAATACTTTTTTGCAATACTTTTCTATTTGTTTGTTCTAGTTCTTTCAGCTCATTCAGGTTCTTTGGCATCTTTTCATTGCACAAAAAAGGACATGTTCAACTTCTGTCGGCAGCCATGGCCTATTTTATGTTCTGCAAAAAAAATGTGCTGGAATGGCCCCCTCCAGCAATGAATGGCCCAATTTATTTATGACAGTGCCAAAAAACTATTTCCAGGATGTTCATAGGTCAAGAGCTCCACTGAAATAGAGAATGCCTTGAGGACCTATTGCATTGTTTATTATTTTCTGTGTTTGTTGCAGTCATGCCCTGAGGCCACAATYAGAATCAAGCAAGTCAAGGGAGATTGAAAGAATGATGATCTCGCTTGTAGTTTGAGAGTATCCTTATAACTTTGTCTCTCTATGTCCTGTCACCCCCTCCACTAGGACATTAGTTTATCCTTCAAACAATTTTCTTTTTAAAAGYCTCCTCCTATTATGTTTCCATGGAACTTTGTCTAGCTGCAGTCTTGATTTAAGACCACTGGCTACTCTAGTAAAAGTTCCTGATACTGCCTTCTGTAGATGCTTCAAATTTATCTTTTTGGATTCCTTCTTTTATACAAGAATATCATATACAGTGTGAATGCAGTATCTCATCAACGTACTTCTCGGTAGTTTTGAAAAGTCTCAGTGTTCAACTTTCAGGTACAGTCTTTGGGAAGGGGGGGTACTACTCTGGGCACAGTTGCAGATCAGTTAGGGAACTAGAGAAGTGTTCAAGAGACCTACACACTAGTCAGACTAAACCAATTGATTGTAATAAGACCCAACTCCTTCCGTGTCTTTGTTTACGTATGTTTTTTCTCAGTCCTCCCAAACTTGCATTCTAACTTGACCTTTCCTTCAGTCATGTAAAGAAATCACTTTGAGAGACTGAGGCCTATCTTTCCRCACTGAGATATTTTCCACGAACAATAGAGAAGCCACTGAATGTGAAAGTAACAAGAAGGAACTAGTGGGAGTGAATTAAGCTGATTATGTTGTTTATAGGAAACATAGATTCTCCTCTGTTTTCAAAGAGATCCACAGAAATCACAGTATATTTATTGTACCTTCATTTCATCTGAATAAAAGTCAATTTATGAGTAGTCAGTAATTGCCAATGTTGTTTGTAAGRTATGAGTTAATCTTTATCAGGTTCCTCTTCCTGCTCGACTAACCCAAACTTTTAAATTAGGATAATATTCAACAACGAATAGAGGACAACCTCGTCATGCATTGATGAGCATGTCACAAAGAATAACCAAGCAAAAATATGCTTGTATATTTTGTAGTGGAACAAAATATACTTAAAATTTTTCAGCTCTCCAGAATTCAGATTTCAGTTTCGTCTTCTTCAGGAGGAAAGATGGCTTCAAAGGTAAGAATGGGATGGAGGAGAAAATCTAAATTAAACTGATAGAGCTAAGGAATTGATTAGGCAATGGGAATTAATCTGTATTTGTTCTGCTTTGGGGATAAGTTTTGCAGGGGTTAATTAATTTCAGAAACTGTTCATTTCTTCTTTGTGTACCCTGTGGAAATGACTGATTTTCTTTAATTTATTTTTTCCTACTGTAAAATGTTATAATATTATCTTATTCTGTCCACTAGGTCAGACAGGGGTCCAATTATTCATTATAGCAGAAATTTGTATTTCTGGGTTTGGATTCTCTTGAAGTCTTTTTATGCTTACACTCAGGATAAGCAGAATGAAGAATGAGACCACAGAGCACTGAKATCAGCAGTCTTTTCAGCATCTGCATGCAATAATGTGATTTGACAGACTTGTATGGACCTGAGCCCAAAAACTACAAGAGGTTTTATTTAGGCCCTATTGGCTGACATGTGGAAGATGTTCCTACTACAAAAGCTATGAAGATTACAATATGCACTCATTTTTATAAAAGCAGACAGGCTTGTCTCAGTTTCGTTCCTTAGCTGATGTTCCTCTAGCCAGTTTCCACCCCACTGTTTGTAAAACAGCTTGTACATCTTTAATAATTATATAAAGTTGGTTCAGAAAAATAGCCAAAATTCTATTCATCTGTACTGCATGGTGGTTTGCTGCACAAGCCTCTGAAGAGAGAGATGGAAAAGAATACAAAATGTACTGTATCTTCAGTACAATTCAGGTTACTACACAGAACCTCCTACTCACCACACTTCAATGAGTCACACATGCTAAGCATAATGATTCCTTTTTCTTTAATGTGCTCTGATGCTAATTTTCTCATTTACAATTAAAAATGTTACATTCATTTTAAAAAGTTGACAAAATCAGATTGCCAAAAATATATAATAATGTAACCATATAATTTTAACTCATTCGCTAATCCATTTTTCTGATTGCTGTACATTACAGTAACTATTTTGCATTAACTTTGTACAATATGTACTTTGCTAAAATATTGGAAAAAATGCTATTAGCTGTATTTGTCAAAGCTCTTTCTGTATGATTAGGTTTTATATTACTAAATTTGAATAAAACATCGGTCATATAACTGTCAAATTTTAATGCAACTTTTACTAAAGTGTTGGCTAAAAAGGATTTCTTTTCACTTACACCTGATTATCTTTATTTCAGATTTGGAGTTACATAATGGATTTTTTTTTTTTGCCTCTTGGATGCACTATTCTTTTTTAATATTGTGGGAAAGGGGATTATGTGTCTACCTGAGCCTAAAGACAGATTTCCCTGTTAAAATGAGGCTAGAGTGCTACACAACACCTTCAACAATTTGCAGTAATGCAGAGTTTTAGCTCTACAGGAGAAAAGAAAATGGTCAGCTACCGAAAGCTGTAAAGTGTTTTTTGTGATCTGGATAAATATCCCCTTATGAATTAAGGAAAGATATTAGGAAAGGTATTAGCAAAGTATCTTCTCAGTCTTACTTGAAAGAGATAAAATCCTGTCTTCCTAAACAAAAGTTTTGGTTCATTATGCTGGATCAGTCTTCCAAAACACTCCAAAAGTAGCATTTGAAATATTACAATATTATCAGAATAGAATGCAATAGCATTGCAACCTTGAAGATATTGCATCATTTTGCACCTCAAGTTATTCTTCAAAGAGCCTATGGGTCTGACTGTCACATGTGGTGAAACGGTGTTCAGAGGTGCCCATGATTTCTATAAGAAAATACTATCCATGAAGCATGTCAGAGTTGTGCTGTATCCGTATTATGAAGCCTCACAGCGAAATAGCCATACTGAGATGTTTAAAGTTATACTGCAAGCAAACTTTAGATACAGCTTTTGCTAAAATGATTTTTTTTTTTTGCTAAAATGAATGAGAAAATTTATTTGCATGCTCTTTCCAGAGAAGACCTGAGCTTGCTCTGCCTACACCCCAAATCAGGATGATACAAACAAGTCCTGATCTGAAGGGTCTGTGCTTGAGCTATTGTGATACTACCTTTGTGTACTGTATTGTATATTGTGTGTTACCTTTTGGTAGTACAGTGCCTTTTGGCTCAGCGATTATATATGTCCTGTCATTAAGAAATGCAAGCAGAGCCAGCACAGGTCTAGGGAACAGACTGAGGATTTACAGTGCCCTGWGAAAGGCCAAGGCTCGAAGACATAGTAGTCCTTTTACTTGGAGATCTGAGATTCACACAAATATGGCAGACAAATAAGAGCCTAACAAGGAAAATAAAATATCATGATGATTCTTCAAGAATACTATGTAATATCTTCACCTTTTCTTTCAGAGAAAATCTGCACACAGAAAAGACTCTCTGAATGACCCTACCTAAAATATAAATCAAGTTATATACACCTTCTATTCTTGTTCCTGTTCTGACGTTCTGTATACAACGGTCCAATATTTACTACTGCTTGTGTTCTCTTACAAGTCTGTAGTTGTTTTTGTATTTCTGGTCAGTAAGTTTTTTGTACTAGGGAGTTTAGATACCTATTCACAAGGGGACAARCCAGTGAGGATACGTTGTGTGATGCTAACACTCTTGGATGCTGTCATCACTGTTATCCACTTGAAAATTGGTTCTTTAACCTCAGCAAGTTATGTAACTATCCACTGTACTCAACGGTGAAAGAAAGTCCATTTTGGAAGTAATTTCTGGCCAAAAGTATGCTAGATGTCTGATGAAGACAACTCATGGCCATGGACTTCTGAAGTAGCAGCTAGAGAGTAGATAGAAATAGCTAGAGCAATGTCAGCAGCATWAGACACCTGTGATAAGACAGACTGATATATTAAATTTATACATGTACAGGTAGGTGATGGTATGTGAGCCAAATGTTTGATTTTCTTCTATAACCAATGAGGGTGTGCCTCAGCTTTCTGACATAACTATCATTTGAGACATTGTAGGGTATTGCAGGCTGCTGCAGCCTTCCACTGCTGTACCAGAAGACATCTCAAATAATGCTAAGTGTTCAATTTTATGCAACAGATTGAGCTTCAGATCTAGTCAATACAGCCAACAGAATTGAGAAAGCTATTGAGCTTGCTCAAAAACAGTCACGCATTTTTGGTCATCTCAGCAGCTCTCTGTGCTGCACTCACTCAGATGACTAGATTAGCAAAGACTCAGACTCTAAGGGAGCTTAGACGCTGAGCTTACACCTCAAGTTATATGTCTGAATCTGGAGCTGAATTCCCTGTCTAGCTGAYAGAGGCCTAAAGTTGTAAGAGATGAATCCCATCCCTAGTGTTCAGTACAAGAATATACTAGAGGTGATTCTCCCACCCTCACATTAGCACTGTCATCCTTGGTTCTGAGAGGCTTGCCAGGCTGTTAGCAACAAGCTGTTTATTTAAAATGTCAGTTATGTAACTTGTGACTATTTAAATGTTTTCTTCTTTATATTACAGTAAATTAACATTACTCTCACTTCCCATTTTATTCACTCAGAAGTCACCAAAGTTATGAGTTTTGTCAGGACATCAGTGAATATAATAAATTAAAGCAGTCTGAAATTTCAGAAGCTGCCTTTTCCTCCATGTGCAGTTCTTTAGTTGTTTTCATGGTGGCACAAATACGATGTTTGGCAGTAACAGACTAATTGAAATAGTGCCATTAGCTATGCAGCTTTGCACTGAAGTTCTGCTGCAAGACTGTGTGAAAGTTGCCTGGGTATCCCTTGTGAACAGCATTTTCTTTAACCTGCAAATTAGATGAAGCCCTGTCTCCCTTCCTCCTCAAAAAAAACTAACAAAAAAACAAAAACAAAAAAAACCCACCCCCTCCCCAAAACCCTCAGGTATTGAGTTTTCTATTTAATTCCAAGGAGTAAGATCCTGTGAAGTACAACTCTAGCACAGATCAACTCTGGGATTCAGTTTATAGACCTTCAACTATCAACTGGTTAGTTGATATAACCAAACTCAGAAACTGCAGCTTTCTTTAGAGCTGCTGGCACAGGGTATGTCATCCCTATCAGCCAGATATCAGTTCAGTGTAGTTAATTCACATGGATCAGTGGAGAGATTTCATTCTCTTGCAATACGAGTATTTTGGTTATAGTAATCATAGACCACAAGTTAAGGTAGAACAGCCAAAGATCAGGGAAATCAGCTTACTTTAAGACTAAAACTACCTCTCCTTAGTCATGTAAGCATTCTTGTTCAAAAACATGTCTTTGAAACCCAATTTTAATTTAATCAGACTGAACAAGTTTCTCACACACCCACAAACACATACCCAGTGAGGGTAAAAACGTGTTAGATTTAGCTGCACAGGGGCACAAAGGGAAGGAAGGATCTACCCTTCCTTTAACCTATATTTCTATTTAAATAACTTGGATCTTGTCTTTCAGTAGTGTATTTTTTCCTTCTTTGAAGGAAAAAAAGAAGTATAAGATGCAAGGGACTGCATTGGTTCCTTGCTGAGATAGGATTGATGTATGTGATGAGCAATAACAAATGAGTCCCAAGAGCAAAGGGGGAGCAGATTAAATTATAACTTAATTTTTTTCCTAAGGCACAGATGGACATATGCAGCCATACGACACTGTTTGCTCTACAATGATGAAAACTAACCCCTAAATCATCACAGACTTATTTTTATAAAGAGATCTCCATTTGTACTTTTTCATTTCCTAAATACCAAGATCTGTAAGTTTGTTGATGGCAAAGCAGTCATCTGTAGTATATACACTGTTGAACAGGCTGTATGGATGCATTTTATGTAAGTATAAGACACAGATATAGGAATATGTTATGTAATAATATTAAATCTGTTGGTAGAATACCAAAGGTAGTAGAAAATTTTACCCATGTTGTTTATCAATGAAAACTGTGTTAAACATTATCTCTGGCCACAAACATCTATGAAGACATTTCCTATTCATACAAACAGGGATAAATTGTATTTTCCTATAATATCAACTATAGAAACAAAATCTTTTATATCTTATGCTTCAATTTCTTATTCTGCTTTCTTCAGAGCTATCTATGACAACTTATATTTAATATATACAGCCTTTCATTTAACAACTGCCCTTTGCTTTTGTTACAGGCTTAGGAAACCCATGAAGTACTTTCACACTTGGATGAAAAAAAGCATAGAACTGGTAGAACAAAAACCAGTCTGTGCAAAACAATGCACTGACCTCTAATCTATAATTCTAAATAGGGCCTAATTTTTATCCTCAAATTACCTACAGGGAAAGTATGATTTGGGAAGGGATAGGGAAACAGAGAAGGCAGTTTGAAGGGTCTTGCCTAGCGAAAGTCTGGGGAAATCTGGGGAATGGCAGCAATCTGTGTGACTGTATATCATATAACTTGGTCAAAAAGTCTTTACATTGAAAGTCTGGGCCTGATACACTATTTTTCTGTGCTCTATGGTGTCTTATTCTGAATGAAGAGTATTTAAGATCATAGATACACATATGCCAGGCTAAGTTACAGGTCTCCCACAAATCTATTTTCAAATAACTAAAATAATATGTTTCTGCATAATCACAGAGGGACATTTAAACTAATTTTATCCACTTCTAAAATTACTTTGGTATTGCAAGGTTGCTTCATATTCAGAAAAACACAGAAATATACTCAGGCAAAAAAGGATCAATGCTTTGCATATTAGTGCATGAGAATTTGCAGAAATTTTACTCTCTTTCTTGTCCATAGAGCACAAATTTGCCAGTGGCTATGGGTAATAATTCTAGCACTCAACAAACAAGAAATGAGGAAAAAAAAATAGAAAGATTTAATTTTGGAAAGCTGAAGTAACAATGGAACCATTTTTAGTGAAAGATGGAGGAATATAAGTTACAGGCCAATGAAAGAAAGACTCTAACTCAGAAACACAAAATAATTGGTGAAATTGATCTATTTAAAGCTCTTAAAACTCAGTTTCCTCAAGAATCACTCAGAAGACAAATATTTCTGTAGTTGCCATTTCCCACCGTGTTTCACTCCTCCGTATACGAAAGAGTGAGAGATCATATTACTGTTACAATATTTGCTTTTCCATATATTACTGTTCCTGATCTTATTTGGTACAACAGTAGGGGGGAAAAGAAAAGGGAGTAAACAAAAAGGGAAAAGAGTTTTCCTAACCAGTAGCACTAGTAACACTTATTTTCTAGTGGCACTTGTCCCTGCAGATTCTCTGTTGTCTATTAAAGGGTCAGTCTTCCAAAACTCTTATCTTCCTCAGGCACATAAAAGGCTGGGTTGCCACTTATTAGACATTACTTTTTTGATCCATCTGTTTTATCTGAATTTTCCAGGCCTTAATATGTTCTCTATCATTCTGTGATTTTTTTTTTTTTTGAAATAGGAGAACAGATTCAAAAATAGTTTGGCATTATGACAGAAAAAAAGCACATGAAAAGGCAGAGATATGCAATGCAATGCACATATGTGCACAGACACAGGGATTGTGATTTTAAAAGTTCTATTTCCAAAGAAAATGTGAAAAGAAAGGTAAAAAGAGAAAATATTTTATAAACAGTGTGTATAACTTAACATAAAGTATTTATAACATAAAATGAGGAAATAGGAAGAGAAAGAGAATAAGTCAGAAACTTGGAGAAAAGATAGACAAAAAGGATCAGGGAAGTCTCAATTGCCAAAGAATAAGGAGGGAAAGGGTTTCCAGATCAAAGAATTTTGTGCCGGCTGCCCAAAGTTTGCACTGTCAGAGGTACACAAGCCATTCTCAAATATATTGTAAAATAGTAAAAAGTTCAAATATTACATTTCTCCAGACCAATTCATTTTCCCTTTGAACATCTGTGCTTTAAATATTGCACAGCACAATACACAAACACCTTAAGAATTTTTATATTATTTTTAAAATGAAATGTGAGTCACAGTTAATCTCTGCAAGCCAATCTAGAATGTAAATCTGTGCAGATACAATTCTTGGATGGTTGTTAACATTTTTCTTGGGCTGTGTAAGTCCAAAAGCACCCTTATGTCTAGCAATGTCTTAATAATATGCGTTGAGAGCATTGCATGTGATGCAGGTGTCTGCTATAATCACAGAGACAAAAACTCTGTGGTAATCAGCCTCTGCCAGTTTCTGTGCACTGACTGAGCCAAAAGTTTTGGCAGAGACCTAGCCCAATGCCTTTTTATTACACTTCTAAACATACAACTCTGTACGTCATTTTTTAAGCACTTGAAACATAGTTTTATAAAACAGTCAAAACGATGAAATAGTACATGACCCATTTTTTCAGTGACCAATACTTTGTGCATTTTTTCACTTCCAGGTAACCATTTGTATTTATCACATTTTCACACTCTGTAACAGAGATTACAAAGACATCATTATGCTCTGAATTGTGCATACGGCTGCAGAAACGCARAGCAGTCACAAAGCCAGCTGAACAATCTGAAGCCACTGTCGTTATGCCCTTTAACTGAAGAAAACTATTACTCATTCGCCACTGAGGACAGTGCACAACTGCTTGTGGTCTCTTAGTTCCTCTGACATCAGGGGATGAATATGAAGGTTTTTCACCAGCTTGATTTCCGGCTGAATGCGTACCTTCTCCTTTCCCCTGCCTGTCTCCTGACCCTGCTGAAATGCTGTCGGACAGCCAGCACTTTCAGGAATGGCTTGTCTTTATGCCTAATTTGGGTTCCTATTTTTGAAAATCTGGACKAAAGAGCTGCTTGCCTGTGTGGGCTCTAGACTAGTTTTATGAGAAGCATACTTGCTGCAGTGATCACATCTTTCCAATATGCGAGCTGTTAACGTGGAGGAGGGAGATGAATTAGTTATCACAGAAGAAATGAGTACAAGTGGGCACCAGAGATGCCTGCTGCTATATTTAACTTATAATATTAATATTGGAACGTCATCGTCGTGTCCTCTTGCTTAATGGCAGCCCTGTCAGATTCTATCTAGATTTTATGGTCTTATATGGAAAGTAATTCAGCTATTTGGAGAAGTATGCTGTGTGCTGTGTACAAACAGTGACGCTACTTACGTCTGCTCTCTGTGTTATCAGTACCATTAAAAAGTCACATCAGCTGGGAGGATGTTCTGCTTCATAGTTGCTGCTTTTACTGTTTCTAAGGAAACCACTTTACTTATCCACATTCACTGAGCTTGCTACATCCTCAATTTGCACACACTCAGGCCAAGGAAAAGCAGTGCCTCAAAAATTCTTTCTTAATAGTACTGTAAATGTATCAGAATTACTCATCTTTACAATTTTTAAATTCAACCTTTCTGATTTAGCAAATGTCCTATGTTTATATATTTTCGTACAGGAGTGAGCCAGTACGGAGATACTGGGCCACAGTTCTGGTCAATATTTTGGGGGGAATTTAGCAAYAGTTACTGAAGATCAGAATGACTAGAAAGGGCTCCACTTTGTATGGACAAATGATGAATAGAGGGAAACATATGAAAAAGGCTAAGGTCAAAATGTTCTTTAAAAACTTTCCTGTTCTTCCTTTTTAGTTTGTAGAAAAAAAAAAATTTCTGTTTAAGGAATTTGGGGGAATAGTATTTTTTAGAGTAGAGACTGATAGCAATGATAAGACTGACAGATTTATCATTTTTACTTGAAGGTACTCCTTGTCTATGCTTCGTCAGGTATTTTGAGGGCCCACTTTTCAAATTTTTATCTTTTGTCCCCATTGGTATTTTCAGATCTTGCAAAAGTTTTTAAAGTTTAACACACATTTCAGGCACATCAGAAGCTGCATGTACCCACAGTATGAATGAAGTGGAGCTCCTCAGCCACACAGAAATTCCCATGGATATTATTAGAAGTATAAAGCACTTTCAGTGAGACTTTTTCCAGTTTGAGAAGTAGAGGAGGAGTCAGAGCTCTCAGCCTCCTYAGGCTCTCTGTAGATCTGCTTTTTAGCAACCTAAATTTTGTAAATCCTGAGCACTCATTCCTTCTGCTGAAGAGTACAGGACTTGCTGATCTGCAGTTCTGTCTTAAGGAGTCCTGAGAAGTCTTACTTGAGAGAGATGGTATCATGTACAGTAGGACATYAATTATCTCAACTAAAACTTCCTGGTTTTCTGGTCAGAGACATGGTGGTCTGGAATTGCGGCAGATTCTTTCTGAATCTATTCAGCCAAAACAACGACTGATCAAACATGTTAAGGATTCCTTCTGGATGGAAGATGTAGCACTATATCAAAATGTTATACTAACAGATGATTTAGTTTCAACACAAAAGAAGCAAGTAAATATTTTAAAACCAAATAGAGATGTTCCAAAAGAATGCTTTTCTTGTGGAAGTTCAATTTATTTAAAGTCAATTTTCTTGTGAGAGTATTTTGACTTTAATAATATGCTTTCATTTTGTTTTGGAAAAAATGATATTATATTTCAGTATTTAAATTAATATCAGAGAAGAAGACATCTTTTGATAAACATAGCCAAATAAGGATTACTTCAGATAAGATTTTCTTATATAGGAATCAAAATTTCTTTGTTATTGCTATGATAGTTGGCTAACATACTGTGGAAATAACGGTACTAACTATGCATTGAAAATCAGCCTTCTTTTAAGCAAACATCTTAAAATGATTAAATGAGAGAACTTTTGCAGTGATTTATATCGGTAGTCTGGACAGGGTTCATATGAAACTTCCATTTGTAGGGTACATAGAAACATAACAGTGACATGTGAAAGAATATTGCATAAGTATAGATGACATCATACGAGTTTATAGCCATAACCTTGTTTGAATGTGCATTTATTGATAATAATAAACACTTAAAATTGGCTTTGTAACATTTCATAGTTCCTAGGTATAAAAGCACAAAACTGGTATAGCGTTAAAAATATGGCTCACAAACATATTTCTGAAAAAGTGTTAAATTTGTTTCATTCGTGGAATATTATGAACGATATATATTTGGTCTTCCAGGTAGTATATTTTAATACACTTATGAAAACCTACAGCTGAATGCAATTTAATATGAATGATTATCCATTTGAAAGTTCACTTGTTATTAGCTGTTTTTCATTTATTATTCCAGTCATACAACCAGAAACTGAAAAATACTGCATTTGTTAGGTAACCAGTCACAGCAAGATGCATTTTCAACATGCAGTTGGAAAGCATTTCCTRTGGGAGTGTCATAGTTTATCAGAATGACAAACCTCACACTCGTAAATAATTATTATTTTTTGCAGAAATCAGAACTAGTTTCCTGATAACTTGTGAAGAAAAACATCTACAATTCTGGTAGTGCTTATATAGCTAATAGTGCTTATATAGCTACAGTGCTCTATAGCTATTATTTTAACCAGTTTCTCGTTTTAAGATGATTTAACTACTTCCTCTGCTCATGTGCACTGACTGTACAAACGCATTTTGAAACGTCAGACTCCTTGGTGGAAGGTGGACAGTTCAGCTGGTTTCTTCAGGTCCTGACCAGCTCTATTGCTACTCTCCTAGATGCATTCTGTGCTTCAGTGCTCCAAAATGAGACATTCTGCAAACATGCGATGACTATTTGGGGCTTAACAGAGATGTAATCAGCAGGAGGTTACCATAGTTTGTCTAGGACATGACACAGGCAATACCATTATGTAATGCAGAATCTTTTTATAAGCAATAATATCCCTGAAAATATGACACCACATATTTTTTAATTAAATGTCATATCTTTAAGCAGTAGAGTAAAAAGTACATGCAGTATCCCAGCACAGCTACTTGATGTTATCTGTCCGCCCTTTTACGTGAGCCAGAAGGAGAACCAGAACATTAACAAATAGCTTCTATTCTCACAGCTTGAAGCAGGCAAAGAATAACAAGTTGCATAAATGGAAACAGAAATATTAGATTTCACATTATTCCCTTTTTTTTTTCTGTGTTCTGAAGTGTTATTGGTAACAGAGGTAAGCAAAAATCTTGTAAAGGTTTAGTGTCCTGTTACCTGCTAATTTCTACGTCCACTTCAGTCACTCAGTTTTTACAACCAGCTGTAAGGAGATTACTTCAAATCCTTTTAGATYACTAAGAGGAACATTTTTTAAGAGACTCTGTCAAGTGCTGTGGGCCCATATTTTGATTTGCCTTTTGGAGTTATAATCTTTTAGGCAGTGGGGCTTTAGAACCTCTTGTTAAAGATAATGAGTTTTTCAGGCACTGAAATGTCCTCTCTATAGTTTAAGGCCTGGTGCATGTGGTATTTTATATGCCTTGGCCAGCAGAGGGACACTTACTTTGCACTGAGCTCCTCGATGATGTGGTAAACACAAGGAAACATTTAAGTAAGTGCTTTATGTTAAAAATTCTCTACTCTAGGAGTAGAAGAAAAGAATTATTCCAGTAAAATAGGAAGGACTCATCCTGCAGCTATATACCAGTCCCAGGAGAGTTTTAGGCATCAACAAACAGGAAAATGTCTTTGCCTAGGAGACTTCCACTCCCCCTTAAAATTTGAAGGAACTAGTTGGAAAGATTTTTAGCTTGAGGTTTTCAGAGGTATTTCAACAGTTGGTTTCCAGTATATATAACCACATATTTTGTTGAGTACTATACACACACACGCATGCGCGYGCACACATACACACACATAAATCATTTAACAGATTTTTAATAATCTGTTAAGAATAGATAGAGATAAGCAATCACGATTAAGCCTGTCTGTCAGTAGTTTCCTGGCAAATAATATGCGGTACAATTGACTTCTGAGCTCATGTTCGCTATAATATGTTTTACCCAGACATGTGGCAATATGCTGATCAGCCTTTTAGAAATTCTTTATAAATGTCTGTTGATAATAATTTATAACTTTTATTTGTTAGGGATTTATGAGATTGAACTGTGGTGGGAAAAGTCTGCCTTCTAGAAGTCTTTGCCTCTGGCCTGAAAAGGAGCGCATATGGTTTCTGCTGAAGTATCAGACATGTCCAGTTTATTTATTTTTTTTCTCTATTTTTTATGCCATGTGTACCATATGGCCAGAAATATTGAGGTATAATATATTGTCATTTACTGACTTTAGGGAACTCTTGCTCCATTTAATTAAACGAGATGACTTGCTAATGCAAGCGCTGCCCATTATGCATGAGGAATCTACAACTCTAAGTGAGCTGCAAGCAAGGCCGTTTCTGGAAATTGAGACAAATTCTGTTGACTGGAGAGATAGGGTCCCATCTGCAAATATTTTCTGTTTCTACCTTCCTGGTAACAAGAGGTGATCTTATACACATAAATGCACATTTCTTCCCCCCCCCCCAAAAAAAAAAGTATGTAATATGGATTACATTTAATTGCACCCATCTACCTCTATTTAAATTACAAAATGTCACTTTTTCAACTTTTCCATTTTTTTAACTTCATCTTGGCAAAAATAGCACTTATAGTTTGAATTTCTTTAACTGCAATTTTATATTTTTAAAGGGTCCTGGCTTAGGATATTAGTGTCCTGTTCTAATATTTGTTCTCTGACTAATTTAATGTTATCTTGGATGAAAAACTGCACTCTTATGCAGAAAGAACATAGTTTTGCAATTCTRTCTCTTATTTCCTTACACACTGCCCCTACTCCCCAAGTTATATAGTGTCAGATTGGGTGTCTTCAGCTGTCTGTCTAGTATCAGAAGTGAGAGATAAACTAAGCCAAGAAAGTACAAAAATCCTCTTCAAATAGAAAAATCTGAAAATGGGCATTTTAGCTCAAATCTRTTTTGCAAAACCATTTGAAGGGTTTTATTTTCAAACCAGCATTACAACAAAATCTCTAGCAAAAGTCTAAGTCTCAAAAGGTGCAGCAAAAATGCAATTCTCATTTTCTAAACAGCTCTAGCTTGGGCAGCTTGTGAGTATCGCTCTGTAATGCCAAATACAAAACCCTGGAATGTCCCCAAAGTGGTCTGTGAATCTGTAATTGCCTTCTTAATTTACSAGAAACAAGGCCAATGGAACTGGGAATGCCAAGAGAAAGTAACAAGGCATGTGAACTGCGTTACCTGATGGTGCCAAATATATTTTTGCATAAGAGGTTTGCTACTTTTGTATTTGCTAATGTGAAGCTGCCTCACAAGCCACTTCATATATGGAATAATGTGTGCGTCCTCGAAGAAAATTACACTTTACACTTATTTCAAAGGGTCTGCATCTAAAATTGCTAGCAAGACCCTTGCAATGCTCTCCTGAGAACCCATATTCCTTGCCAAAGAAATCCTCACAGCGATGTCAGCAAGATTTCCATCACTGGGGCCCCGTAAACTAGGATTAGCCATTTAGGGAGTTAAACAGGAGCAATTGTTGCTACATCTGTCTTAGAATGAACTCGCCCCCCCTCGCCGCAGCAGCCCTGACAGCATGAGAGCATTATTTCTCAGTGCCACCTTCTACCATTGCCTTATGAAGAATTTATATGTTTTGAGTTTTCCTTCATGGCAGGCGTCCAGCAGTGCTGTACTATAAACCTGCCACAAAGAATGAAAAAAGTGCAGTTTTCAGTTCAATTGGGGGCCGAGACTGATGAGCTCAGACAGGCCAAACCTCTAAAGGTTACCGAGTCTGAACCTCGGCTGAATCACCGAGCACCGTCAAATTATGTACTACTAAGGAGGTAGCAAACATTTTTAAAGACTAATTACTTGAGAAAGTTGTGGAGGGTGATTAATAGACCAGAATCCTTTATTGGAGTTCTCTTGAGGAACCCTAATGAAATAACAAATCCAGAGAGAGGACAAATTCTTTTCCTTTTTTGGCAAGTAGTTATTTAAGCAGAACAATGCTGCCAGCTGAATGCATCATTAAAGGGACGGCTTAGTGTCGCACACCAAAACCCCCACTGTGATAAATGGCAAATAAAACACTTCTTTCATCCACACATCAAGGCGGATGAAGATGAGCAGAGCAGTGCTACCAGGAGGAGTTTGAGGGAAAGGATCGGTCTCCTTGGAGTTAACAGGCCGTGACGGCCTGTAGAGGGCTCTCAAAGTCCTCTGCTGAGGCTCTTAACCCAGTTTCGCAGGCTGCAGCTGGAGGTTTTTTAAGGTCACTGAGGTCTTTCTCAAAAGGGCTAAACAAAAGGTTCCTTCAGCATAAGCGTGCATTTTTTCCCTTTTCTATGGCCTTGCTGTTTCTATGCACTATCTCCAGCCACAACTTTGCCTACATTATTTGGTGTAGCAAACAGATGTTAGAAATCCACTGTTAAATATAAGTCTCTCCTGTAAGTGTCACTGGAAAAAACAAAGGCGCTTGGAATAGGAATGAATGCTTTAAACATTTTGTGCCCGCTGTCATCTTTGAGACAACTGTACTAGATGCACACAGAACACAGGATGGTGTGCCCAAATGTTTAAATGTATTCAGTTCTTCTTCTTCTTCTTTCTTTTCTTTCTCTCTCTCTCTCTCTCT
>NW_028185661.1:587581-602273 GCF_003343005.1 Rhea americana
TTTTTTTTTTTTTTTTTTTTAATTCCTGGGATGTTCTGGGATATGCTAGAAAACATTCATATTGCATTCATTATGATTTCTTTAAAGCAGATTGTGTTACAGGATAGATGTTATTTTTATACAAATAGAAAATAGCTGAACCAGCTACACAGGTTACTTAAAATGCTTGCATCAAAAATAAAAACAACCTGTAAATAAGTGCCATACATGCATAAGGACATGAAACCTGCAGCAAATTACATTTACATATATATTTCATGGCAATTAGCCCCTTGTCTTGTCAGCTAATGACACATTTTAATTGCTTGTAGCCATGCTTTTTTTTCCTCAAAAATATGACCTGTACTGGAGGAAGAAAGTGCCCTTTCCCCTTTGACAATAGCTGCATTTTAAATCCTCCATTTTTTGCTGTGATTAACTTCACATGCAGAGCTGAGAAAATTCAGAAGAAATAGATTATTACAAGGAGCTTCAGTTCCTCTCTTTCCTCGTCTGGCTATACTGAAAGGAAGAACCCTCTAAAATTAGTTAGGACAAGTGCTGTTTTTTGTTCTCATAGAGATCCTTTAGCGAAGGCCATATCCTGTGACAGTCCTTGACAGCAGCGCCTGGCATTACCAGTTTGTTTATTTACCTTTTCAGGAAATTTTTCTTTTATATTTTACTACTGTTATTTCATAGTCCTATTTCCTTTCCAGGTAATATCAGGGTAGCTTTAGTTAGGACAAAAGTTATATACAATAACGTTATGTCCTGTTTGTGACTCTATATGTARCAACACAGCTGTCGAAGTCATCTTGTAATTCTTGTTTCTTACTGGGTTTCTGAATAAGTCATTCAAAGTACCCTTCAGTTCTATTCTCCTTAACTGTAGTGGCGGCTGCCTTTGCGTTTCCAAAACTGTTTGCTGTGACTACACGGTAACTAGTGGAAAGAAAATGGTCAATAGAGAGTTGTAGACTGCAGCTAGAAGCAGTGACCTTGTCACCAGGTGGCTCATACAAGAAATCTCAAAGCTATTGAATGGCAAGCACAAAAAACAGAGATTCCTCAAACATACTCAACTTTATAGAGTCTCATCTTTTTTTGTTTGTTTGTTTCTGGTTTTAGGTCAGCCAAGGGAGAGAGCCATTCCCTCTGCACGTTAAATGGTTGTGGCCAGTCGGAGATGTGTGTGGTGAGAATGTAACTGTCAGGCATACATACAAACATTACTGGTTTACAGCGCTATATAAGCATCTGAGGGAAAAGTACCTTTCAGTCCTGAGCCTATGATACTGTAGAAGGTGCTATGGAACCTCTATGGTTCCCTTACAGTGAGGCAAATTGTAAATTCCTTTAAATAGGCAGGTTCTCTGGGTGTGAGGAGAAATAGGAGGCCTTTCGTATCTGCCACTCCTAATGAGTCATACAGCACATGCCACTGCTAGATGTTAGAAGAGAGATAGTCAGGTAGTGGCTAAATTGTTTATAAAGATGTTACCATATATTTAAGTTTTCCTGGACATGTTCTATTTTTTCTGGGCAGAGATTTTCTCTAAGATATCATGCATTCCTCAAAATATTGCAAACCAGCTCCATGTGCATAAAACCATCTGCAGCTGTACAGTGTGGTTTGTTCTGTGCATACCCAGGAGGTTCAACATGTCCTGAAAGTGTTAGGTTTACTGTGCACATGCAGAAGATATGTGCATATAGATTTCCATACTAGATGTATTGAGATTTTATGCACTCACCATCAAATAGGTCACACAGGAAACTTTGGCTCTGAAAAGCTTTGTTCTGAAGAGCATTGCAGCTGTTGGTGTCTCAAGGAATATATTCTCATGTCATTTTCTGTAGGCAGTTTCTTGAAATGTCAGTAGTCACCAGCAAAGTCCCTGTGGAGCTGCCTAACACCCACAGCATCATTATAAACACGTAGAACCTTAAGAAGCAAATAGATCCTAGCTCATGTTATTTCTAGCACCCTTCCATGCCCAGTAACAAATACCTTGCTAGGCACTATGCACCATTGCCCTTACCAAAGCACAGACAAATGAACCTTCTTTGTAGGAAGCATTTATTTTCAGAAGAATACAATCATGCAGAAGGGACTTCAGGAGGTTTCTAGTCCAACTGCTGCTCAAGATGTTGCTTGGAGATTTATCCAGTTTGGTGTTTAAAATCTCTAAGGATAAAGATTGCGCAGCCTCTCTGGCAATCCTTTCCAATGGTTCACTGTCCCCATGGGGAAAAAGATTGTCCTTATGTCTGGTCAGAACCTCTCTACTGCCTTTTATTACTATCTGTGTGCTCCAGAAAAGAGCCCAGCTTCATCTTTTTCAGTACTTGCTGCTGTTTAGTCTCTCTGAAGTCATTCCTGCTCCAGGCTGAACAAGCCCAGCTCCCTCAGAATCTCCTCACAGGGCAAGTGCTCTGGCTGTTGACCTCCTTGGTGGTGCTCTACTGAATTCTCTCCAGTCTGTTGGCCTTTTGTGTACTGGAGGTGCAGCACTAGACACAGTATTCCAGATGTGGTCTAATGAATGTTGAGTAAAAAGGAAAATCCCATCCCTTTACSTACTGGCTGTGCTCCTGTTAATACAGTCCAGGACACTATTGGTTTTCTTTGCTGCCAAGACACATTGCTGGTTCATGCTCAACTGTTAGGGCAGCATGGGCTAGCAGCTCCCTGGGGCCTGGGGAGCAGGGACCTGTGGTGGCTCCCAGAGCTGGCAGGGCCGGGCCTTGCTAGTCATGGTCTGTCCCACTGGCCTTGAGTGATAAAAGAAGGACAGGTGCAGAGACACTAACCAAGGTCAGACACAGACCAGTGATTATTAGGCAAGTCCATGGTGATGACATGGGTCCCAGATCAAGTTGGGAAGCCAGGGTTCAGGATCAGTGGTTCATGGCTAAGCCCAGGCACGGCTCTGGTGCAGCTGGGGCTGTAGCTCGGGCAGGTACCAAGGGTGAAGGCCTTGTCCTAAAGCAACTCCTGAGCAAGGGCAAGAGCGGGGAGCTCCTGCTGAGTCTTCTTCAAGCTCTTTCTTCACAACAGCTTGTAGCCAGTTGGCCTTGAATGCAGCCAGCTCAAGGAGGGTTGGTGAATGCACCCAAGGCCCTGGCAGCTGTCTGCAGAGGTTCTTTTCAGTAGACCTGCTCCACAACATGTCAGCTCCAGCCTGTACAGTTGCAGGGAATTGGTCCATCCCAGGTGCAGCACTTTGCATTTGTCTCTACCAAATTTCATGAGGTTCCTGCTGTCCAATTCCTTCTGTATGGATGGCTCCTTTCTGTGGTGACTCAATGACCAACAGAGCATGCCAGTGGAATCGCCCACACTTTAGTGTCATCTGCAGACTTGATGAGGGTGAATTACATCTCTTTCAGACCAATAATAAAGATATTAAACAAGGGCAGTCCCTGTTTTACACTCCTGAGGAGCACCACTAGTAACCAGCCTCTGAGTATGTATCATCAACCACTCCTCTTTGAGCCCAATGATCCATCAGTTCACTTATTTAGTAGGCCATCCATCCAGACCATAACATCCTAACTTAGATAAAAGGATAATGTGGGAGACCATAACTTTGCTGAAGCCGAGGTAATGACATTCACTACTTTCCCCTCAGCTACAGACCAAACCATTCATCAAAGTAGGCAATCATATTATGTCTATTTCATGTTAGTAATCCTGAGTCACACCTAATAGATCTGCTTCTTCCTCACTTCCTATCCTCTTTGGACACCTTATAAAAGGTTTAACTGACATCTCCTTAGTCATTTTTAGCCAAACTATGTGTATTTTAGTCCTTTAAAATTTTCTGCAGAAAAATATGTAAGGGAGAAAGAAGGAGAGGAAGAGATAACAGGGAACATCTTGTGATAAGCTTGTTAAGCTCCTAAATTTAATAAAGAATACAACAGCAACATGGCTTTCTGGATTAGATGCTCTTGCATTAGTAATTCACAGATTAAATGGGAACATTCCTCTTATTTCAAAAGGGTAGAATCACTTTCTGTTGTATATACTCAATTTTTTAATTTCATTTTAGAGACTTTGAAGAACATTACTCCTTCGGCCTGAATGGCTTTTAATTTCATTTTTCAAATCTTGAATTCTAAAAAAGCACATAATGACATCTCAATTTCTTACAAATCTTCAGTACTAACTTCATCACCAAAAAGTGTGAAGTAAAACCTATTGAAGTCAGTACAAGTCTACCTTTAACATCAATCACTTCTGTATCAAGTGGTAGCTGAAAAAACATGCTAAGTTCATTTTTAATACTTTTACCTATGGCTTTTTGATAAGTATACAAAGCCATGTGTATGAGGTAAAAGAAAAATCTGCAGTGGACTGCAGCTTTCCTCTGTCCCAGATGGCTGACCATAGGCTAGTGAATTTTGAATTACTTGCTGTTGGAACTTAATTTTAATATTAGCATGATAAGTTGATTGTGTACAAGTTCTGATGAGTATTTGCTACTTGATGGTCAGAGGCAGAAATCTGCTGGTTAACCGTGAGTGGCTATGTTAGCCTCATGTTGTTTTTTCTGCTCTCTGATTAGAGTAGTAAAGCTCATACACTATGGACACACTAAGACATCTGTGAGCTGGGGATGGAATCAGGAAGTCTGCAGTTATCCTACAGACAGCAGATACAAAACCAGAACAAGGCATTTTAAAAAGTGSTAAGCTACTCCAGGTACGCCGCTACAGTCATCTGCAGTTAGCTCTGTAGTGCTGCGCCCAGGCTAACAATCTCGTACAGAAGAGGGACTTGGTTGTTTAAATGACATTAATGGCACCGATGCCATTAATCAGTGTACAATGGCAGCTGATTCTCATCTGGTGAGACTGGAATAAGTGAATAGCATCTGCATGCACRGCCAAGAGGATGTCTGCTATGTGTTAGCCATATAAGACCATGATAGATCCCCAAAACAATATTCCAAGAAATACTAGGCTCCCTATACTTTAAATGGTGTAGGGAGCTATTATAAGGAAATATACATTACCACATTGATGGCAAAAAGGCAGGGTTTCTATTTTGCTGGGCTGTCATCAGAACTGGAAACACTGGCTGCACTGGGCTGCACAATTGCTAGCCCAATATCCCTCCAGGAACTGAGATAGGAATCTGATAGATTTTGTTAAACTAGAGATGTGTCAGATGAAGTGTTTGGATCCAGCAAATCATAATGTTCCCATGGCATTCTGTTTAATTGGAGAATTCCCACCAAGCTCTACTTGCCATATTCTCAAGGAGTAACTTCCAACCCATCGTCATAATTGCTAAAGTGTGCTTAGTAAGGAATTTCAGGAAATCACCCTAGTTTTTAAAAGTAAACTCTAATCTTATTAAAATATTTTTGATACAAACGTATGGATGGACAAGATTAATTTGCTTTTAGCAAGCATTTCTATGGACAAAAATTGGAGCATGTCTGAAACTAAGTCACTGGTGAGTGCACACAACATATTTTTTCAGTGTTAGCACAACTATAGCACATAAAAAGGGTTATTTTTCTACAGTACAAGTCAGTTTTAAAAAATCTAGGCATTTTTGTCCATGTTTGGATTGATGTTTCAAATGAATACCAACTGATTATGATTTCTGGAATTTATTATATATAATTGCTACCAAAATATAGCAACAGTCCAAAAGCCAAAGCTGTGTGCCATTTCTAAATTTTAATTCAACTATGAGTTCAGCACAGTTTCCAAGTGATGTTGTAGTTTGGCACTGGCTTTGAATAAATCTTTTTACTTTCTTTTTTTCCCATGGAAGCAACCACATAGCTCTTTTTCATTTAAATTCACATGCCAAGATCTCTGTGACAGCTGGGTGTCAATGTCAATGCTGTTAATGTTGTCAGTCTTAGTGCTGTGAGGTTTTTTCTTTCTATCACATCACTGGATAAGGATTTCTTGGTGGATCTGCACCATATTGCTGACCATATAGGAGCCTTGAGAAATTCTTATATTTCTCTTGGGCTCGATTGGTTGTAGTATTGTCTTTTTTTTTTTTTTTTTTTTTTTTTGAACTTGTTGGGTTATGTTTGGTGGCAATTATTTGTTAATCTTTCATTGAGTTGGCTTATCAGAGCTTCAGCCTCACGGACTTAGAGCTAATGGCTTCTCCTTTTGAGGAATAATTTTTAGGGGAAGCGCATTGCTGTGGAAGGTTTTGCAGAAGCTAATCAAAATATGTAATGAATACGTTGTAATGAAGAATGGTGCAGTTATCTCAGGCTAACTGTACCATAGACTGAGCATTTTCACACCTGTGGTGTAGCAGTTCAGATCCTGAAAACAATAGTTGTCTCAGCATGAGCCCTGATTCTAGCTGGCTGTTACGAGGTTGTGCTGATGCAATTGCTATCTCCTCATTCCTGATTTAGCTTGGGTCTAYGCTAGCTTAGGCACTGTGCATCATATCCAAGTACACAATATAGAYATGCTTTAACATAAATAATTTTTGCTTTAATTAGTACAAGGGATATAACTGATCTAGGCAGAACAAAGAGTTAATCATTAGTCTCTGATTACTTTCCTCATTCTTCTGATGCACATCTGGGATATAGTCATACCCCTCCAAGTCAATATTTTCTTCACTTGTTTTAACTTCTGGCTACTCTGGGAATGTTTAGGGGTGCTTGTGAATTGAAGAATTTAGGTTTCCTAGGTTACCTGTTGGAAAACTCTAAGAAGATTCTCTTAGAAGCTCACTGCTGTAAGGTACAGAGCAAATTTCCACTTTAACACATCACTTTTTCTGAAGATGATGCAGTTTCTTTCTCTGTCCCTCTCGCTTGCTGGCTTTGCTTGCCCCGTTCCCTCATTTTGCTTGAGGTTTCTTTTTTGCCTGCTTCATTTGATCTTGAAAAGTAGAATAATCTCTCTGCAAGTATACTTTTAATTGCCTCTCTCTTATTGCCTGTTTTTTTAAGAGCTGRTATGAGTACTCTTTCTTCCTTCCCTGTTCCTTTCCAGAAATTGCTTCAGCACCAAATCTCTGTGTACCTTGTCTTAAAGTGCTTATATTTAAATAGACTGTCCAGTGGTTCTCTTGGTGTGAGAGGACTATTCCACTAGCTTTGCTGAAATGTGGCTTGCTCCATAGCTAAATAGGCAATCACTAATAGAAGAATTTCATACTAATATTGTAATCTGTAAATTCCACTAACAGAGATTTTCAAAATTATCATAGTTTATGGGCAAACAAAATGATAAAGGCAGGAACATTTTATAGCCTTAGAATGAATGGCTAATATCTCACATTCACACATGATGGAAAACATATTTTTACTATCAGCTTGAAATTGCTTGATGCTTTTAATAAGAAATGTTTTATATGACAGTCATCTGAAATATCCTAATGGACAGGGTTGGATTATTTTATTCCATGCTTTCAGCACATTTAAATGAATGAAAGAGGAGCAGAGAGAGAAGATATTTTATACCTAAGCTAAAGCAGAAGATTCCTTATAAGATGATTTTAAATTGTTGAAGGTCTTTCAACTAATGTAATTTCTGTGACAAACGTTAAGACAAACTCTTGTAGAGCTAATACCTAGCCCCCTTTCATCCGCTATGGCAAGMGAATGCCTTAGCTGGTTCTCTAAGGGGGCAGCCCAATCGCTGATTCACAGGGGAGCTTTGGCATTAGCCTCCTGCTAGCCTCTTGACTGCTCTTAGGACTTTTATGTGAATACTGCAAGTGAACAAAAGGCTGAGTTTGGAAATGCTCACTCTTTTAAGCCATGCCACTCGAATCAATGGCCAGGCCATTAAGCAAAGATCTGAAGGAGTGGCAGTGGCCACACTGAGCTCAAGAGCTCCRACAAGAACAGCATGATCCAGAGCTTGAAGAAAAGGTCCCTCATATTTTCCTGTGATTTCCTCCCAGACTTGCTACTTGCTGGAGGTTTGAAAGACTATAGAAATTCCTTTAAAAGAATGTAATTTTCATTTACCTCACAACTTTCTATTATTGGCAATAGCTCWGAAAAAAAACTTTTTTTAGTCTTATAAAACTAATTTTATTTATTTAGCTTTTATTTATTCTCTCTGTTTTATTATTCTTACTCAAAGTTATGGTAATTTCACCTACATGCAAAAAMAATGTATCAATATTTAGTATTTAAGAATGGGTTTGTATGAAAATTTGAACACTATTTTGTAAGAGGTTTGAATGAAGACTATATGAAGATACTCTTTACAGTTTCAAGTGGGCCAGTAAAAACAAAACCAGAACAAAGTGATTTGTACAAAAATTACTAGGTACTGCGGCTTCAGGGTGTGTCTTGCCACAGCACCGTGCTCTGGTAGAACACCCTGGGCAGTTCCAGGCTGGTAGGTATATCTATCCAACACAGGGCAACACCATTCAAAGAGAATAGCTTGTGCATGCRAATCAGTATGGCTGATTTAGCCTTGCCTGTGCGCCTGGATTAATTAGCTCTAATTTGAGCTAATTAATGTGGTAGCTCAGGTGGAACAGTATCCTGCTGCAGTGATCCTGAGTTCGCTCTGAGCCGGGCTGGTTATCTCTGCCGAGTAGCGTGCTGTGCAGTGTGGGCTTGCCCTAAATAACTTGCACCAGGTTCAGCTGAATACATTTCAGAGCCAGGAATAGAACTCCATCACTTGACTTCATGACCTGCCTGAAACCATGCTATTGCTGGTTTTCTCTGAGTTCTTGATTTTATTTTTAAAAAGCCTTCAATTTTACAGCTGAGCAGCTTGAGGCATAAAGAGGTCAGTCAATGGCACTACTGGGAGTAGCGCCTGGTATCCTTTTGAGAGCCTATTCCCAGCTCTTTGGCTCTAAGCAGTAGAACATGCAGTCTCCTTTAGACTTATTCCAAAAATGATCTATAAATACAACAGCATCAGGTTTGTTTTGAGCCCACACATAAGGAGTTTATTTGAGGGCACCCTCAGGCAGCCTTTTCAGTTATAAAATAAATTTTGAAACAACTCTGCTGTAACTGAGACTTTTTAGATATTCTCTAGGTTATATACTGAGTAATATGTTATACTAGCTATACTGTGCAGGAATGGAGCAGTTGCACGATATGTGGGATAAGAAGGTGGCATTCTTTTTCACATGCTTTATGTGTTCCACCAAATCCTTTGCTTTCCTTCTCTTCTCCCATTCTCTCCCAGACTGTTGAGGACMGGGCAGCTGACAGAAAGCCAGAAAGGTTAGTGTGAGTTCCAGTACAACCAGCGCCTGTTGATGCTTGCAGTTAAATGAAGTGTGAAGCGAGTTGTTAATGGAGATTTTTTTTTTCTTCTGGAGGATTAGCTTTTCACCTTTGCAATAAAAGAGTGGTTCACACACACATTGCTGCTGATACCCACAAATGCATAGCTTTATATATGCTGTTTCAAGTCTCARTTGGACCAGTGATTTTGAGATTTATTTACAAGTTAAGGGTTAGCAAGCTATATAGCAAATAGCTTTCGTAACTGATTTCTTTTTTATTGGCTCCAGAGTAGCTGATAGCTAAAGCCTTATATTTATCTGCATTACCTGAAGCACTTGCTCGGTAATCCTTTCACCGGTGAGGTCAAGAAACATGTGGTCTTATTCAGCTTGAAAATAACAGAAATTATCATTGCTACTTTAATAGCCAAATATATTGTGTATTAACACAATACAAGTTCTTGAGGTGTTTGCATCCTTGATGAGATGCCACACTATTGTTTCTGAGTAGAAGTTGAATCCATCTTTCTTCACTTTAAGGTTGTGTTTGAATATAGGCACGCATATAAATCACCTAATAAAGACATAGTGTTTTAATATCTTGCTGTGAAAAATAAAAGTGAATATTAAATGAGATTGTTAGAGGTATATTGTGCTAATTTAGCCAAGTATTTTTCTTTTATAAAATTACTGTTTCCCTTATCTAAAAATATCATTTAATCGAATCTGTCTCTAATTCAATAAAGCATTTGCATCATACCACCCAGAAAAGGGGATTAATACTAAAAAGATTGGAAAGTAAGCTTGAAAATGGTTGAAAAGAAGATGACAGTAGGTTATCACTAAGAAACATAGTGAAGAGGTTATTACTGAAGTTCCTCAAGGATCTTACAGTTGTCTTAAAGCCATTCTTGCTTAATTATTTCACTGAGTTTCTTTTTGTGCTATAGTCATTAATACTTCTAAAGTATTGTTGAAGACCCAAAGTTGGTATCATCAAGCCAAAGATGGGTTGGAATATCTTACAGGAAGAAATAGATGACCAGCACAAATGAGAATTGAAGTAATAGTAGTGGAATAAAATACAGAGAGAGCCAGTTTGTGCACTCAAGAAGTAAAAGGAATTTYTGCTCTCAGATGATCAGTAGAATAGAATGAACATATTACAATAACAAATTAAAAGAGCTTGGCTTAGTTAGACTCACAAAATGAAGGCTGAAAAGAGATATGATTTCTCTCTACAAATGMAGTGGAGAGTGGAACAAACAGCAGGGAGAGAGAACTAATTAATCTAAAGGACATTGTTGGCACAGAAACAAATGGTCATTATAAAATTTAGGCTAGAAATTAGAGAAATCGTCAGAGGAATGAGGAATGTCCTTCTAATAGAGTAATGGAATCAACTTAATTAATTTTAAGGTAGAGTCTATTTAGTTTGTAGAAGAGATAATATGATACGGTTGTCTGTAATAGCAGACAGCTAGGCTAGATAACTCAGAAGGCCCCTTTGGGTCTTGTGTTCAACCTCCTCCTCAGCAAGGACTGAACTTTCTAAAAGTTCACAGAAGGGAAAACACAGTGGTAAAGCTTCACCAGATTTAACTTATTAATAAAAAGACAGTATAGAAATGTTTCACTTGCTGTTCAATTCATTTTGTTATTTGACTTCACTAGCTGCAGGATGGGACCAAGGCAGAATATTGCCTAGACATATATGAAATAAAAAGGATCTCATTTTGTTATTGTTTGGAAAAAAATCCTGTTAAGTCTATGAGTTACGAGCACTAATACTTGAGATTAAACTCAACAGTGTATTTCAAAATTATGTCAGTGGAGATGTAAAAGGGTGAATCAGTCTTGCAACCTGGATAATCAGTTTTTGCTTTTCAAAAAAAAAACGGGGGGAGGATCTTGTCTAGTGTTATGTCCATTTTGTTCTATTATTCTTCATCTCTTTCAGTTCAGAACATCATTTTTTAACAAATTGGCTAAGATTTTCTATGAAAGGGATGAGGACATTAAAAACATAGGATTTTTGATTTTTTGTTTGAAAAAATCAACACAAATGCTATTTTCACAAAAATTCTATGCATCTCTAACCTGAGGAAAAGGTGACCTACTAGGGATTTATGTGAGTGATGATTTTCTTTTTGGAAGAATTTTTGAATTTTGCCTGTTCGTATTTTTCTGAGCTGTACTACATTTTTCTGAGCTGTACTACAAGCAGTAAGACTGTTTGTTTATTAATGTAACAGATTACTTATTTTTTAATGAAATTGAAAGGAATATACTCTTTTTCTTGGATGAAGAGATTCTTTTCTGTAGAACTATGGGACACTGTGCTGCTTAAACTTGATAGAAAGGTCTGAACTAGTGTCTGTAATTGYTACTGAATGGCATCTCTTCTGTGGCTGAATGGGGATTTTGGTTTCCAGACTTCGTTTCTAAGACTTTCTCCAAGTCACACATTGACCTTTACTGTAAAAATTTAATCATTTATTTCCTTTATTAACTGTAAAAATGTCCAGCRTTTGTCCTCAGTTTGATTCAGTGTTTAAAAAGAACAGCAGAGAAAAAGAGYGTTGATCTGCTATTCAGTACACATGAGCTCACCCTTGAGTACTCTCTTGATCTTTATGAGCTGGCAAAATAACATATCAGAGCTATGATACTACACTACAAAAATACTGGTAAATGCAAGCCTTTTTTATTATTTTTATCTTCATCTCCCTTTATCTCTATTCACCTTTGTGCAGTTTTGAGTGATGGTATTTTCGTGATTTCCACTATCTCATTTTTTCTAATGCGATGTTTATTGAACATCCTAGGTCCTGCTTGTTCGGAAACATTTTATATTTTGTAATATATGTACTCAAACCTATCTCTGTACATGCATACTTTCATATATGTGTGTGTAAGAGGGATAAGTAAAAACTCTTTCGAGATTTAAAAGTATTTCARATTATTCAGAAATCTTAACTTAGGGTTTCCAAATAACTCATTCATCTTCTCCTCTCCTTCCTAGACATGAGAAAAGATGTGGGAGGATAAAAATCTGAAACTATTGTGGCTGCACAGAGCCAACTCCTAATTAACAATATAACATTAACAGAGTTATATGTTCCCTTTTGGGGGGAATCAATGTTAGTATTTAGGAAAAACCTTCATGAAAGACCATTGTTCTGCCTACTTGTTTTCTCCATACTCTGTGTAGTAACTTTCACAGGAAAGAACATTCAGATCACAGGCATTTACTGTAGATGAAAGATCTAGACTCTTGTAAAGGGTGTAAGTGTAGTATTCAAAAGACCATAAATTTAAAAAAAAAGACAAAGATCAGCTTTCTGGTGATGCTGGTCACGAGCAGCTGAGAGGATTACAAAAACAAAAAGTTTGAGATCTGAATAGAAAATATATCCTGAATTATTTTACAAGCCTTGATTTATGATCAAATAAAAATGTCAGCAAAATCATACTGCTTATCTTCTTATGTACCCTTCTATGCTTTTAACACACAGTTTCAAGAGACGWTCTCCTCTGTGTCTCTGGGAAGGGCTCCCACAGGCTGACTTCAGCCTGCCCAGGCCAGTTTTCCCAGGCCCTCTTCTCCCTGAGGGAAGATCAGCTCTAGGAGGCAACTCAATGAGGTTAAGCTGGGCTCCAAATCACCCTTGAGAAAAGCCTATCTCTCCCCTTGAGGGTACATGAGCCTAGGAGGATTAGCCTCTTGCAGCAAAAGCTGAACTCTGTGAATGAATACTCCTTTTATGTATTTTGCACATTAGCCTCAGTTAGTTTGAAAGGTTAATGGTAGTTCCAACAAGTCCAACCAACTGAAGCTTGCCTTATTTAATTACAGCAAATATTTGTACACATAAACTCATTTATCTGCAAAGTAATTTTGGAAGCAGGCATCCTCCAAGAAAGCTCAGTCCTAATATAGAATGAAGATGTGCACTCTGTATGTGAATGCCTTTCTTCAAATAAAAATGAGCAGCAAATAGCTGAGAATTTTCCGTTAACTGCTATAAACCTCACAGAACAAATAATTAAACTACTCTCTGCTATACAAGTTCACTGCCCACATTTCAGTAGATTGTAATGCTAATTGAACTATAAAAATATATAGTATAATAGAAATGATTTAGTTCTGGTAATATCCAACCAATAGCGTAATTGAAGTATCGCTAATAATGAGAGAAATGAATGCATCATCTTATGAAATGCATGCATTACTTTTTGAGTAAATGCCTTTGTAAAAAAATGAACTTAAATAAACCTACATTACTGAGGAAATGCTCACCTCTGCTTGTACAATGACATTCACACATTCCATGCTATTCAGCAAAATAGTTATGCTGGCAAACATATTGCTCCAGTATAAACTGGGAATGTATGTGGACTCAAACAAGATTAGGACACTGGCCAAAGTGCTTTTTATTGGAATGTGAGAAGATCCAACAGCTCTAGGAAAGGAGATTAGGAGCAATGATTAATATCACTTGAACATCTAGTGTATACATAAAAGTAGTAAAAGTCCTGGCATATTAGCCACGTGGTACACTGGGATGTTACACATGTGATACATGTGATACTGGGAATGCTTTGTTCAGGGATATTTGAGAATACGGAGTACGGATTTCCTAATAAAAGACAATAAAAAATGAGAAGATGTTGTGTCCAAACTGTATATTATTGTAACTATTTAAGCGGGTAAGATCATATTTAAAGTTAAAAAAAAAAAAAAAAAAAGAACAAGGGAAAAATCCTTGCAAAAATTAGGGTTTGCTGTCATTACACCTATTTCAGTGTACTTGGAATGTAACAAAACTGGCTTTTGGAGGAATAGAGTTTTAAATAACACTACCATTTTGGACAGAATAATTAACAGGTATTTTGGATATTTGGATTATTTTGAATTTGATTTTTTTCAGTAGGAAAAGAAAATATTGGTAAAGCAAGAATTTTTTTATAAAAACCACCTGAACAAGAATGTCATAGCCCTGCTTCCTCACAAGACTCAAACTCCAAGGGACAAATTCCAGTTTTTCTGCATTCCAAGTCAATCATTTCTAGGAAAGGAAAAAAAAAAAAAAAAGACTACAAACTTGTTCTTGTTTTACTAAGAAAGGTGTTAAAATTCCCCAACTTTACCAGTGTAGAAGCAGTGCATAACACCCTCTCTTAAGCTTTGCATAATTTGCACGGAACATACAGGAATACAGAGGCAATCAGCCAGTTTGATCTGAGTCAAAAATAGAGATCAGCCATGACAACAGTGGAAAGAGGAAATGGGCCACCGTAAGCCCTATTGCAGCTYACACCGGTGGAAGCCTGGTCCTGAGGCACTCACGAGCTAGTAACATACAGCCGAGTAAAAAGGCCTTGCTGTGGTACGAGAAGACAGAGAGACAAGAACCTGTAAGGTTAATTTCTACTATAACTCTAGTTGTGATTTACCAGGTAAAATAATACTTGTCACAAAAA
>NW_028185661.1:602283-654016 GCF_003343005.1 Rhea americana
AAAGAAAGAAAGAAAGAAAAAAGCCCTGGAAAACCTCCAACGCCCTAAAAAAAACTCTGAAGAAGCCTGCCTCTATGGTTCACAAAGATTATTAAAGAATATTTCTTCAGGCTTAGGAAGATTTAATAATACAGTAAAGGGAGCTTCCATGTGCTTCCCATCTCTCTCTAATTTCTTAAGTTTTGATTAAGGCAATAATATCACTTGTAGGTGATAGGTTAAGGATTTTGAGCTTGATTTTACGACTCTTTTAGCCATATGTATGCATGTTTAAAATGCAAATGCAATTGCACGCCTAATTTGTACATGTAGGCAATTACCTTAACGGTTATACAGACAGGATAATTACATCTGCAAATGTGCATAATTCACTGTGTCTGTGTATACAGTTATCTGATTTGTTCATACTACTGCAATAATTGTGCATGCATATATTTCTGTGCCTAAATTATCTGAAAAATTTAGCCTTATGTGGTTGTGTGACTTCCTCTAATTTTATTATTTAATTAAAACAAGTACTGTGTAAGACAATGACTATGTGATAAAAATATCTTACGTTGTTAAATATTAATCCTTTCCATATGATTATATTTCTCCTATTCCAAACATAATAGTTTATTTGAGACCATTGTTAAAATACTAAAATACTAAAAACAATGGCAGGCTCAACTTGTTCTACAAGCTGGACAGCAATCTATTGTTCTGGGCAGACACACAGTAGGGCACACCCATACACTATTTAGGCATCAACACATAATCTATTAAAACAATCTGAATTTCCTAAATCTTATTTCACTAGAGAAACTGCAATCACAGCCTGTACCAATGTCTTATGTACYGATTTTGAACTTCAACTGATGTTGCTTCTTAAAGCAAGAATAATTGTCACTTAATTTTTGATAGAATGACAAGTTAGATGTAAGTTCTTTGAGGACAAATTTACTTTCTTATTCTGGATGCATCCAAATTATGACTGCAAATAAAACTCTGGTATGACTTTTATTTTGGTAGGCAAGAAATTTGAAATCATATGCAGAAGGCTCAGTTTTGCCACGCACATTTGCAGAGCCACCACATTCTTTCTTATCATAATGTTTTTGCTAAAATGACTTTATTTTCTAGGTGTTGTTCTCTTTTTAGGTAAACCTATGATATTCCTTATACATAGTTAACTTGTTCAAATGTATTATCACATTTTATGTGTTTATAAACTATTTAGAAAACATAGCTAAATGATAACAAGTTTTACTAAATAATTAATAAATTGTTTTAGAGTCAAGCTGTAGGTTGTTTAGAATCTTTGGTATGTACATTTTTTCACATATGCGCTATCCATTAATAATCTAACTTATTCTCATCCTTTTTTTTTTTTTGAAGAAACTTCTCAATATTAAGTTTGACAATTGAGTTGATGTACAGTTTCTGACACCTTTCTTTTAAATTCTAAACCCACTCATCCTGGATCCTTGTTTTCATATTATTGATAATATAATGAACTGGAAACAAATATAAATTACTTTCTAGAAGATGGTTTCAAACTCATTAATGTTTGAAAAAACTAAAGTATCTGGAAAAATAATGCTAAAAATGGAGAGAGCAAAAATACATTTGATTCCATTGATATATTAACATATAGTTGGGAGAATAATGATATTTCTTTTCAAAGTCTAATTTCATCATGCAGAAGATAGAAATCTGTGAGGAGGCAGTGACTGATGACTGATGGTGGGATGTGACTATGCATTTTTTTTGTTAGTAAATATTTTTGTTTGTTCATTCCACTGAACACTACAAGGGCAGTGCAGAAATTCCTTGCATTCTGTATTCCAGATGAGGTCCATGAAGTCTTTAAATCGTATTAAAGCAGCTATTGTTAAACCTTTCCTTTATTGTCCTATTTAAAGCCACAAATTAAGAGCAGTAAGGAAGCTATCCAAAACATTTCTTGGATTATTAGCATTCCTTTGTCACAAAAAACTTTTCCCCCAGACAAAGAAATATGAATCATATTATCACATCAATTAAGCATTTGATAGTCTCAGCAAATTGGTTTCAGAGAGGACAAATTAGAGCGAAACTTCAAATTGTTTCTGCCCACATATTTTAACTACTAAAAAATCTTAAATCACATCTACTTACTCTAACAGCTGTCAAATAGAGGTTTCTCAAGATCTGGATTCACATCACAAATTCTAGTCCTGATGTTATTCAGCTCCCATTCTCACTTTATATATGTGAAGTTTTATCTCCACTAGGCAAAAACAAGCACGTGCATGAAACCATGACTAATTTTAATATTATAAATCAGSGTGCAAATTTGAAGAGAACAAGCTCAGTACCTATATCCATGGTTAGCAATGTTCTTTCAGTAATTAGGAGATCTAATTGTAGCAGCTTCTCAGACTAGTCTTAAAAATCTGAAAGGGAGGCACCTCTTAGAACTCAATGTGTACCTGCAGCTGGGACTCTAAAGGGATACATATTTTTGCACATTCACAGAAATAAGCTGGGTTCAGGTGACAAACTGATTTGTGAATTTTCAATGCTTGTGTAACATTCACAAAAAAACAAAGCAAAAAATATAACCTGAATGAACAAAACAAATGGCTTTAATCCAAGTAAAATCTACTCTCCAGGTGCATCTACCCACATTTTACTTTGCAAATACCTTGTTTTCATCTTTGCTACTAAACCATCAGAATTCAAAACACTAGCTACTAGTTCAGTAAATATGCAATCTAAGTATTTTGAATATTTCAAATGCCCATAAAAAAAGACTAGAGTTACAAAATAAGAAAACAGTTATGAGTTTTTCAAAGCAGAATGAAAACATAAAGGAAATAACACCCCTCACTGTCCTTCAGCTCAAGACTTGATGCCTCTCTGTAAGACAAGTGTTAAATAGAACAGAAATCRCTGAAAACAAGAATAAGGAGTTGTAATTCAAAGATCTGTGTTATGCAAGACAGTTAATGGAGCCTTTTGGCCTTGCAAGTATGAATCTATGAGTATAAATCTCTGAAACATAAAATGAAATGTTCTCAAGGTTTTGTCAAATAAAAATATTTTGTCATGTTTGCACAATGTCAACTGCAGCATTTTCCTAAAATGTAATTCTCAAGGAGATACAACTCTATTTGTGGAAAGAAGTTATCATTTTAGCTGGTTAATGAAGCATTGTGTTTAGAAGCACTTCTTTCCAAGTAAGCTGTCAATCGACTTTGCTTAAAGGGTTATAAAAACATTTATCCAGTGTGTGAATTCACGCTTCCAGATATTTTCAAAATCTGTTTTCTTCATTGCTATCTAGGAGAAGAAAGAGAGAGGGAAGGGACGGCCTTGGGGACATTGCAGACACTCTGTGGTATGCAGTTTGAAGTGTGAATGGGCCTTGGCATGTCCTGGCCATTCTCATGTGTCTCATTTGCCTTTTTGACAGCGTTAGGCAGGCAAGAATGCCAGAAGTCTTTTCTGTCAATGCATGTTTCCCAGGCAGCCCTAGTTCATACTGGAACTATGTGCAGATATGTAACCAGATTTTGGAAACAACTAAGGCTGAGACTACAGCTGGGACTAAGCAGTACATGTACGCAGTGGATGTGGCTAGTTGGGACAYTGGCATAATAACAACACTTAAATTAAGACATATACTGTCTCCAGTCTAATGCCATAGAAATTGTGAAGTCTATGAGAACAGGCTTAAAATTTTACTGTAGTGTCTGCCCAGAACACCTATTACTTTATGCCTGCATTTGTGTACAAAGACACATGTTCCTCTGGTCAAACCCCAGGTCTCTTCCTGGCAGGCGGACTCTGCAGTAGGGAGCACGAGTCACCTTCCCTCTTGCCCCTGAATCCTGCCTCAGATTGTATAYTCCTTTCTATACAGTTTCATCAGGAGTGGTGGGTGGCATAACTTTGCTATATGAGAYGAGAGCAGTGCTCCCTCCACAACCTCATCTGACAGCTTCAAAGAAAGGGGCACTGGTCCTCCAAAGTCTTAAAGAGGCTAATTTGAACACTCTTTGATAGGTATGTTAATGACAGTAAGTTTCTAGACCACCAGTGTTGAATGCCCAGCCTTGCAAAATTGGTGCTTTAAAATATCCTTYTTTGTAGTTACGTCATTTACCATATGTAAATTATTTTCTAGAAATGCTGTCTTTTAATGGAAATCTTAAGCATTAGAAAAGGTATTTGTATTTTTGGAGGGACAGAGTAGCRGTAAATATATATGTATGCAAAATCATTCCCATTAAGGTAGTGGAGGAAATTAAAAGGTCRTTGTTTCGTTGCTGCTAAGAATAATACACAGGGATCTTCTGAATCAGAGAAGATAGTGAAAATGTAGGACTGAGAACAGGGTAGTTGCATTTCTGCCACAGACCAACAATTACGGGAGACTGCTGGTGTTTCTTCTGAGTGAGAAATTGTGTAAGCCATGTACTTCATTCAGAATATTTCTGAAAACAATTTTTAGAATCACAGCTTAGTTACCAGCCTCCCCAGTAAGGTTTTATACAATGCAATCAAATCACCTTTCAGTCTTCATTTTGTCAAAATAAACAGATGGGCTTGCTACAGTCCCTCACACTGAGGCATTTCCTTCCACACTCAAATATCTTTATGGCTTGTTTWATACATAGTTTTTAAATAGTATCAATAAGAATATGTCATACCACRTTCCAGTACTAACCTCAGCTGACTGTGCCCTCATACGTACGCCTTTTTTGCCTCAGCTGGAGAATGTTACACAAACCACCGAGAATGCATGTCAAATTGCTCATCAGGCATTACCCATCTGAATCTCGACTTTCCAGGACAYAGTCTTTCATTCTCTGAGCATAGGCTGTGTCTTTTTTGATTTTTTCATTTTACATTTAACTGTGGTAAAATGCGTTTCTGGAGTTTACCAAGCAATACAGGAATACTTTTGTGRTTGGCTCGCTCCGCTCATTTTTTGTGCCGTTATTGAATGACTTGCAAAATACAGTAGAGTAAATATTATATTTAATTCTAGCTCAGTGACAGAAGTATTGAATGATACAGGAYCATCATTCTATAAGGATCCGATACTGAGTTCTCTCCATAATCAATTACTAATCTGTTCAACATGTGTCTTGTTGATATTATATAAAGCTTTTTTAAGAAAAATATGAGTGTTAGCAGTATGAAATTAAACCGCTATGCTCCTAACAGTTTATGGTATGCAACACAGAGACAGATGGAAATTAAAAACTGAATGAAAAAGATCTTTGTCAGGCACTGTGCCTCAAAATGAACAACCAAGAAATCATCTTTGCTTGACAAAGACATACTTTCTAAACAACCATCCTGAGTGGCTTTAAATATATTCTTATCTTTAATTCTTTTTATTTGATTCCTATATCAGCTTTTCCATTACTMTTCTAGAATATAATAAAGTCTCTCTATTATGTACCTTAAATTAGGATTAAAATCCTGTTTAGTCCCAGGAATGTATGATAGTCTTTTTGTTCCTCATTAGTTATAACAAAAATGAGATGATTGACATTTTCTGTCATACAATATTGAGTTGAAATAGAGGTTTGTAAAGAAACACTGGGKAAAAAATAGAACCTTTATTAAATGCTTTATTTTCCTTTTAAGAAAATCTCTTCAATGCATCTGAATTATGTGTTTAAGTTAATTTTGTGCAAGTATAAYTCGTCTTGACTACAATGGTCAAAAATGTAGTGTTTTTGGAGATACAGAGACGTTAAGGTAATGCAACATTGATTTCATATGAAAAATACCATGTGCCTCTCTACTCAAGCTGTGGATCCACAGTATGCCGACTTCGGTGATAAAGACAGTTTAAAGCACACCCAAACCCTTCATCCCCTCAGTTGTGCCAGCACAACTCTTCATGAAGTTGGGCTTTCAGCTGAAAAAATGAAACAATATGGGTCCAAAATAGCACAAAGGGGAAAAAAATTATTCTAAAGCCAGGTGAGTTCAGTGATCTTGTTGACAGAGCAGCCCCTCAGAGAGCTGTGTCAGCACGGCGGTGTCTGGTGGCACGTGAGCAGCTGGGCCCCCGAGGCGCAACGGGGGCTTCTTGCTTTTCCATGGCTGCTGAAGTGTCGATACTGTGAAACTGGCAACGCAAGTTTGAATGAAACTCAGTTATCAGCCAGCAACATGGCAAATACAAGCTCCCCCTATTTCTGAGCGGGGTTTGTCTCCATTTCTGGGAGGAAAATTTGAGTGTGAAYTGCTACTGCTGAATTTTAAGGCTATGTTTATGACCTATTAGTCTGCGTGTGTGTCCAGGGAGCCAACTGACCAGCCATATCTGGATGCAAATTATTGAGGTTTCTGTGATCGGCTGCAACACAGCAAAGCAGAAGTTTATATCACTCCATATATCTGTGTTATTTAAATCATTTAGGTCATATATAGCGTTTCAGACATCATCCTCAGCCATTCGTCTAAGTTAGCAGAGAAGTCCAGCATAAATTTGATAGTACTGARAAACATTATCTTAAAATGTATATACAAAGAACACAAGGTCTGATACCAGATCTTTCTGAATTTCTATGTAGCTGTTAAAAACAAAATGAGTCCTTAGCTTGATTAAAGTAGTTATTAATGCTTTTCTAAAATYTATAAGAATTACATTTTGGATATAAACTGGTATATGTGTGTCACATGATGCATTTCTGTTTGCTTTCTGTCAGGAAGCAGCATGTACTTCAGACTGTAAAACATCAGAATGAAAATTCACGTTGAGTCAAATCCAAACAATTCATTCCTATTTCAAAGCCATGAAATGCTTTACATAACGTATTTTCCAATTAGTAAGGCAGCTTTTGAATTCCTTTTTAGATTTCAGCAATGAAGACCAGATTTCAGCAATGAAGACCCTTTGTCCAAGATACGCTGTACTAATACCACTTAATCAGATTACCTGCTAATGCACATTTAACATGTATGTGAGGCAAAATCGGGTTCTTTCTCTCCTGTTAGAGATAAGGATAGACAAAGAGATAGAGGATTCATCTAGTATGTGGCTCAACTTAAAAAAAGCTACTTTGCAGTCGCCAGTACTTGAATTGCCCGGTGAATTGCTGTCACATTTTTTTCTTTTCACTTGTTCAAAACACTTATTTGCAAATTGGCATAGCTATACATTTTGCCTTATTTCTCATCATTSTCCAGAACAGTGTTAGCTCCAGTGTCAGAATTATTTACCAGAACTAGACTTCCATCTTTCCATCTTGATTTTTAAATGTTGTTACCATAATGAAAGTTACTTCACTAATGAAACAACTTTGTCTCACCCTATGTAAATTCTACCACCTAACTTGCTTATGTTTTAATATTCAAAAATTGTATTTTAAATATTAAAAATAAAAATTGGAGGTTTGAAACATTTTAAAAACCTAATAATTACTGTTCACAGTAATTTATTTCTGTTCACAGTAGAACCACTTTGGTAGATATCTGGCAGAAACATGTCTAGCATCAAGCGAACTTTGATACTATAATTTTTTCTCTCTTCATTATGTGTTTCTTTTTTTATTTAGTTGAGGTAATTTAATGTCCATTTTCTCCCTGTTGTTTGTGAACCTCTGTTTGCTTGTGTGAAACATTATAAACACCATCTCAGCATGTTGCCATAGCAATTGTTTTGTTTTCATGCATGTAACAGAAGTATTATGAGGTTATAAAAGTACTACATAAATACTATTTGAGGGACAAATGTCAGAGATGTATGATTGGGAAGAAATAAGGATTTGTGCTTCTCAGATGTCCTAGGCTATTTTATTGTATTGTTGATCTTATTGTCCCTGATTTTTAACCATCTTCAGGCTTTCCAATACTTCATTAAAATGCTACCCATTAAAGGAAACAGAAAGCAGGCTGAGTTTAATGGATGGGTCCTAATGACACACTAATGGTTTAGCTTCAGTCCCTATCCCTCTTCAAACCCCTGGCTGGGAGTATGGGACCTGGGGGTTCAAAAGTGCWATACATAGATGACTGAATTCTTCTGTAGAAGTAGCTAGAGTGGCTGGTTGCTGTTTAAAGGACACTGCGATGACTTATGTGTGTGACAGCTCCATTGACTTCAAGGCCACTTGAAGTCAATGGGAATTCTCAGTGTTTAAAGGCAAAATGCGAATCCTTGCTCCATCATAGAGTAGTTTAACAAGAATAAAGAAATGCACCATCCAAGTGCAAAACACAAACACTAAAACACAAGTGGCCTGGGGAGACTATATTTGAAATCAGAAACTATTCAAGTACAGATGATCTTTAGTTTAATATTTGTTCCTAATGAAAAGATTCTCAGTCAGTGGTCAATATGGAAATCCTAAATCAGAATGTAAAACTGGGTGCAAATTTATCATGTAAAACAGATAAATTAATTTATTTGTGCATTCTTCCTGTTTTCCAATTGGATACCTATAGGAAGATTATTATACTGCTCCTAGGTAAAGTGAGGCACTGCTTTCTTGAGGAAATTTGCACTACTGTTATAGGAAAGGTCTACACTACTCCTGAGACCCCCTGTACTGTGAGATGTCAGTATCTGCTCCTGAGGTGAGTCAGTCTGGGCATCAGTATATATTGAGAGAGCAGTACAGATGAAACTGTAGCAACATCACTAGAAAGTCTGCATGTGGAGATACCACACTGGTTCAAGGAGGGTCGCAACAGTGAAGGTTAATTCAGCTGTTTACTAAACTTCAGCATGAACTTCTCTTTGCGCTGGTCCTTTGTGAGTAGAGAAGGGCTGCGAAGGTTCAGTGATAATCACTTTCTTAGGCTTTAGTGTCAGAAGAGACCACTCCATCATCGAGTCATGCTGCCTTTATGAGACCATGGTATTTCCTCCAGATCTGCCTTCAAGGATAGTAGCTTGTGGGCAATCTGACATACAACTTTTAGAGTCACAGCCAATCTTGATCTTTAAAACTGTAACAGAGAAGAATACACTACACCTATTGGTAAGCTGTGCATATTGAACATTTGCATTACATTTCTGTTGTGATTGTGTCTTACTTCAGCTCCCTCTCATTGGGTCTGGTAATACCCTTTTCTGCTCAGTCCTCTGAACAGAAGCTTTCACTGAGGCTGGAGGCTTCCACTGCACTCACATTTTTCCTGTTTCTCTCTTTTCTCCCAGTCGATCTGGCTCACGGCTATTTTCATTTTTGTGAAACTGCTCATTTGCAAGGAACAAGTATCAAACTACTGACTAGGATTTTAGTCTGCTTAAGCTGTGGTCAATTTTGCTCATTTAGGCAGTATGCTTTAGTGTTTCAAGTGGTTCCCCTTCAGCTATCAGTGAGAGTTTCATATAAAAGTAACAATACCACTTACTGAAATTTCAGGAATATTCTAACCAGCAAAGTTTTAGGTAGCAAGTCTAGGTGTCCTTCTTAATATAGAGTTCCTTAAAATAATATCTTTTGTTTATCTTTTTTTCTTCTTTTTTCTCCTTTCCTTTGTGCATAAGTGTGTACGGACTTGGACAATCCTGTTTTCTCATGTAAACTGATGGTTGGAGAAAACACTAACTCTGAGTCCATTTAGTGTTTTACCTGTGTGAACACTAATCTGTAAGCATTGCTCATCAGTTTTCAGCAATAGGAAATGACTTTGCTTCTTTCCTTTTGCTGTTGATCCTTTCTAAATAGTAAGAGCATAGTTTCCTAAAATTTTAGTCGTGTAGTGTTATATTGAATTTATAGCAATTCATGAACAATTCTACTTTCTCCTGTTTATTGCTCAGCTCATACATTGGTGCATATGCAATCAGAACAGGTTTTTTGTTTTTATATTTTTTTCAGGTTCCTCTCAGTGAACCTAACATTAAAGGAAGATGACGAGGTGAAGGAGCTGACTGTGCAGCAAAGTGAAGACTTGACTGATGAGTGTGCTGTGATACCTATAAGGGCACAGCAACTAGCATGTGCTGCATGCTGGAGTCACTCACCAGCTAGGGAAGCTGGACAGATGCCGCATACGAGTAGTGTTGCAAAATCTTCCCCAGAKTTGTTACTGACACTCAGCAACTCGAGCTAGCAAATACTTAATAGCACCCATTTCAAGCACTGCTTTGCTTTCACTTGTAGTATAGCCAAACTCAGCTGCAGAAAAGACATTTTAGCTTAATGTAGGCTGTTTGGGCCAATGTACTGAAATATGACAGCCATGAAATTCAGAAATATGAAAAACAAGAGAAAAGGGATGAACAGAAACACTGACGTGTGATTATTTCCAGGTGTTTTGGTGACCACATTTAGGAGAAATTTCAGGAATTTACTCAGCACTAAAGGCAGAGGTCTTGAAGGAACAGTTCTCAAAAGACAGTTTCATAACAGCAAGATACTGTATAGCAGATGAACTTTCTGAATATATGAGCCTTGCTGAAAAAAATCTAATTGGGGACCTGAAGAAATGCTCAGGCTTTTTTATCCTCTCTTTCTCACTAATGCACCATATGTATATTTGCAGAATAAAAGGTGTTAAAAATCAGAAAACAGGTAATTAATCTAATTCTGTCATTACTTTGAAATATTTTAAGCTCATGAAATAAATCTGGAAAGAAAAGATTATTCTGATTAAAATTATTGAGATTTTGTCCTTTAACCTTTCACTATCCAAACTCAGTTAAAAGTCAGGATCCATAAATTTGTAAGAAGGCAGATTTAATATCTGTTTTGTGTAAAAATCTATCAAATTGCAAGAACAGGTAATAATATAGAGTTTCTACCTGTTACAGATCTCAGTTCTCTAAGTTATTGAAAGGGTTAATGGCGTGCTATCAGTCATGCATATGAAATTTGGAGTGAGAGGAAACAAGTGAATTTGAGGTTGTTCTCCTTCAGTTCATTCAAGGTTCACTGAGCGGGAAAGTGAATTTTTATTATCACTTCCTGTGAAAAGAGCAGTTGACAGGACTCATCAGGGAACTGCCAGAAACCTCAAGAGCTTTAAGTATGAAGCCCAGAGTCCACTGCAAAGTTTCCATGACAACCCACTCATTAAAATAAAAGGAAATTGTGCCTGATATTTACAGCTTTCAGCATAGAGTTGAAAGCCTTGTATCTCAGATTTCCAAAGAATTTACACCTGGGAGCCAAGAATGCAGGCTGTCAAGAAATAAAGGGTAGTTGTAACATTTAGCCGTGAAAGTGGAAAGGTTGTTCACAGGTTAGATTTCAGCATCCTTTCATTTCTGGAATTGTAGTGAGCGTTTTTTCTGCCTCTGCCTGTGGTGTGCTAAAGGGTGAAAAGGAGCTAATATTATGTTAGAAACAGTCTGAAGAGAGGTCTTTTAGTGAGAGCAGTTTTACTGAAGAAAGGATAGGGATATTCTTTCAGAAAAAAAGGGCTTGGCTCTGCAACTGGTTAAATGAAATGCATATATTTATTGCAATCTAAATTGCAAAAGATTAATCATAACTGATACTTCTTCAGGCTTAGTAGCAACTACCTACATTGTGGGGAAGAACCATAGGGCTGAGGAGAAACAGTAATAGCATATGTTGTTCACTTTGGATACAGAAGTCGCTTTGAGCCCTTTTCTTTAATATCCCTTTCTTATTACATTGCCCTTTCTCACCGTCTCCCTGGCGATCATGTTGTCTTGTTCTGCATGGTTTCTTTCCTGAATTATCTTATTTTCACATGAGAAGTGAGAGGTCAGRAAAAGGCGGTAAAATAACTCAAGATGAGGGAAAAGAACAGGGATGTTCTTGCCACAGCAAGGTCAATAACGGAACTGAAATGTTTTATCTGGCCTAGGCCATGGAGGACACTCTTATTCATCTGTATTTTTGCATTACTGCAATCATGCAAGAGGTCAAGTTATATATTTACTATGGTTTATTTTGGCCTAAAAATGGGTGAATCTCATACTGTTCCGTGAACAAAGCTTCAGGTCACTCTGCTATGTGCCAAGATCCCAGAGTACATTGTTCTTCATAGATATCATCACACAATTAAAGAAAACAAAAGACTTTACAAAAATGCATGAACAGATGTAAATATGCTTCAGATGACATCGTTGCTGAGCATACTAATTAATCCTACATCACACTGAGTGTTCACCTTTCCCGATTATACAAGGATCTTTCTGTTAGCGTGCTGGCAAGCTGCTTGCCCAACCACGTATCAAATTACACTGTGAGACTATTGTTTCAGATGAATAAAATCATCAGTGAGGCATGGGTGTCACTGCTTGGGAGGATATGTTTATGGATATAACTATGTCAAAATTAACCTGTTTATAGGTTCTGATTTGGTAAATTGCCTGCGAGGTCAGACAGTCAGACTCCTCTCTTTTCCCTGGTCTCAGTGGCTGGGCTCTGACTTCCTTTATGATTGAGTGCAGCAGCTTTTGTTGTTTCCTCTTTGCATCTGATCAGATGTGTCAGCAAGCAATCTCCACCCCTGCCTCTGAGCATCAGCAAATATGTGCCCTCAGGGATAGGAACACCTTTTGCTGTGTCCCTTATTTATCCAATTTAGTAGTTCCCTGATGTAATTGAAGCAAGCTGGCAGTTTCTCCCTTCTATACCGATATCCCTACCTGATTTTGTTCATGTTATAAGCAACTATGTTGTTTCTGTGGCTTTCATGTTCAATCTTTTTTCTCTTGCACACTAGCACAACCCACGGCAGCTTCCCCACAAGTCCTAGCTTTGGTGATTGAGTTGGTTAAGCCCTTGTAAAATCAGCACAAGAAGTTGTAGTTTAGTTCACAGACTGTGTTACTTATTGGAGGAGGGCAGGAGTCCTTCTAATCTCAGGACAGCATTTCGGTAAACTTCATGCTGGCTCTGAACGAAACTACTCTGGCAGGAGAGTTGGTTTAGGCAAAACCCCAGCCCCAAGCCAGTGGACTCTTCGGCTGCCCTTGACAAAGTAAGTGCTGTCACTCTGCTTAGCAAGCTYCATAGTTGCAGCTTATTACCCTTCGGTGGAAGGAGACTCAGCCAGATTAGTGCTCTCCTCTTCTTTCTGYTTGGGCTAAAATAACCTACTTGCTCCTGGAGTGCCAGCTTGCACTRCACTGCCAGCCTTGGTTTCCTTTAAAGTCGAGGTATCTGTAGGATTCAGGAAAGTGTCCTTTCAGTTTCATTTCTTAGAGTTGTTTTTGCTTCCACCTTGGCAAATCACAACTTATCCCCACATTATCTTATCAGTTTCCTGCAATCTTGACTGATTGGGAGCAGTAATTAAATAAATAATTCCTCCTATTGTCCAAAGCCTGTGCCTTTGTTTCCTTCGCTTGTCTCAGGCTTACTTTTTTGCTCCAAGCCCTTATTTTCACYTCTAAGTTCTTTAGCTTTGATTCTGACAATTTTCTTTGCTTTCTGTATATAAAATGTTGGTGAAATCAGTTTTCCTGGTTTCACCACCTTTGTCCTACTAGACCGCAAACCATATCCACTGTATCATCCAGACAGAGCTGGGTCATGTCACTCCCTCTCTCAGACAAGCTAGTGTTATCCTCTGGCTCCTTAGCACAGGAAATATGAGGCAAGGATACACTAAAGGGCTTTGTGACTGAGGAACGAGTCAGCTAGTTCATAAAATCAAATTGGAACCCAGAAGTGTACCTAGACAGATCCCACAAATCAGCACATAACCTTTTGTCAGAGCAGAGATTCTTGGCAATGTTTTTTCCATTTCTAGGCCCTGTACACAACAGGTTGTATCTCAGGACTTTCCACTTCATTTCAAGACTTGGCTGATCTCTAACAGCACTTCTGACAGCAATGCTCATTGGAGCTAAAAGCTGTGTAACCCTTTCCTTGAAACYGTCCTTTTTGCTGTGTATGAAGAACGATGTTACCATCTCTGTCCCTCAGTCATAAGAAATACATCCTTGAGATACGCTATAAAACAACAGGAGCTTAGCTTGTGAAGACTGAAAAAAGGTGGTAAAAAATGGAGTGGCTAGTGGCCCCCTGGAAAAGAGGAGGATCTTAATAATTAGTGTCCTACTTTATGATTCTGGTATTATTAAGGATCAGAAGATATTTAAAATAAATTAACTGAAATATTTGGTAAGRTATTTCAAATATTCAAATTGAAAATGTCAAAAGTACTTAGAGTGTTTCTTTAACTGCTTTTCTGCACAGAAGCCACTGACTATGCCGGAAGGAAAATAAAACATGCAAGAAAAGTAACTATTATTTAGAGAGAGAGAGAGACAGCTTAAGCATTTGAGGCAATCGGAAAGCATCTGAAGAGTTTGTTAAAATGGTTATTGTAAAGTGAAACCATCAGGTAGCCCTCTGAAAATATTTTTTGCAAGTAACACCTGACAGAGCTAGAACTAATATTACAATGTCTTTACAATGATTACCTTATCTTGGTGGTGTAAGACTTGGGGCAGACCAAGTTTCTCTGTTTCTCCACCGCTATAGGTCAGTTTTGTGGGAACTGTTATAAGCAACTATGTGAAATACAGTGAAAAAAGTGAGAAAATGTTAAAAAGATGGCAAAATGGTGAGGGGGTTCACTGACAATACCACTGCAAGTATTACAGATGTCAAAAGTTTGCTAAGCATCCCTAGTGGCTGACTGCTTGCAATATACTCTTTTTTGGCCTGATCCACCTTACTGACATGATCCACTCCATGCCACTGGGGTGAAATTCAGGAATCTATATAGAGCAGTTTATTACATTTATTATGGACCTGAAAGATTATGGGTTCATAAAGATGTGAATAAACTCTGTTCCACATATTCTCACGGTGCTGGGGGAGGTGAATAGACATTGAAAATGTTAGATAACCTATGACATTTGGCATGACCTGCCAAATCATCTGCCAACAGACTTCTGGGGTGAATATGCAAAGTTAGGTTCCAGTTTGCCAGCATCTATGGAAGATCTCATGTTTCGGAAACCAGTAGAGCCATCTCATTTCTCTGAGGCCTGAGATTTCTTTTCATCATAGACATCACATGTCAATGACTAGCCAGTGAGTATCTTTAGATTAGCCACTTTTCCTATTAAGGATAGGYGAGAAAGAGCAAACTCAGGTGCCATGAGTCCTACTTTTGCCTCAGTGTATAGCAAGTAATAATCAAAAATATTCTTTTATTCTCTTCTAGCAGAAAGATGTCCACAGAAGTCTGTGAAGTGGTTTGAGTTTGTGATCTGTTATTTTTTGACCATCAAGTCACACAGTTGGCAAGGAGCAGAAGAATCTCACCACTACTGAAGTGAGAATATCCTGCCTCTGATGACACACACACTGCGTGGGCAGAAATCCAATACCAGCTTGAATTCTCTTCTAGCACATGGCCAGGTGTCCACCTATTTTCCTAGGATTTTATTTTATGGAGTGATGATTAGGTTGATGGGTAGATGACCTCCTTCCTTGGTAAGATCTGCCCCAGCTTGAACTGCAAATGCATTGGGAATGTCATTTAAGTAACAGCCTGTGGATACTGCATGATTATCAGAGATAACAAAATCCTGATGTTACAAGTAAGGAAGACTTCTGAGTTAATTCCTAGAACCACTGCCCTTTCCCTGGGCTGTGCCTATAAAAGAGCAGAAGGGTGTGAATGTTAGGAGTCATAGATACCTCCAGTCCAAGGACTGATCATCAGGACATCATCTCCACACATAACTATGTTGTGCTGCAGGGCCCTTCCCGCTGCCCCAACAATTACAATGCAATAACTATCATTTGACTGTTTAAAGGATCTGGTTTACTGGAGTAGGAGTGGGTAACCTGTTTCCTACACTGGTGGGTCTGAGCTGGAGATGATGTCTGCAGGAGCATGTGCTTGACATCATTGCCTTGGAAGGAAAATTTTGGCAGTATGGTGCCCAGTGCTTAACATGAACTTTAAAATCTCTACTTCTATGTGATCTTATTTTTGAGTATGATATCCTGGGTCTCCAAAAAGAAAAAAAAAAGTACAAGTTTTGATGAAAAATGTCTGACTATGTAGAAAAACTTTGTAGGACCATKTATCCAGTTTGGGCTCACACTGAACATCTGTCAGTGCAGTTTGGAAAGACCAGAATGTTTAAAAGAATTGAAGGGATTAGGATTGTGTTTGGGAGATGGATATTAAATTCCTGTACTTTTCTGTAGAAATTCCATCCTGAATATTTTGATTTAGAATTACTAAAGCTGCAAATAGTGTCTCCTATTTGCCTGTGTTTTTAAATAAACCCATAGAGAGTTGAGGTTTGTTTATGATTCTTTTTTTCTTTCTCTATTTGATTTTTTCTTCTCTTTGTGCATAAACTTAAGGTCTAACTAAGCGTTTTGTTCACAGAAAGGAACTTGGTGCTTGTGCATGTCATTTTCAACACATACCACTGTGCATGCACTATAAAAAGAATATAGTTCTACTCCTTACATTATTTATGGCTTTCTTGTGCAAAGAGGTGAGGCACATTAAATGGTTCAACAACTGTCTTCTATTTAATTGTATCAACAAGAAGAGTCTACTCCTTCTTGTACTTTCTATTCCCTGCTTCTCTAGTTTCCTTCCGTCTTTATCTTTAGACAGAGCTCTATTAATGAATTTGTATCTTAAGCAGGGATAATAGGTGAAYTGGATCAAATAAATTATAAAATGATCTGTACACAACCCTAAAACTCAAGCTGAATCAAAATGCAATTGGTCCAACTGCCATCAGKGGCTCTTTGACCTTCAGGATCAATGCATGAATTTAGTGTGCATCTAAATTACWTGGATGTCATTATTACCTAAGCACATTTTAAAGTATTTTGCTCAAGAGAGGCATATTTAAAGCCTAAACGTACACAAAACAGGATATTAAATTTCCCACAGACCTGGAAACTCAGAGTAAAGCCATGAAACCATAATGCAGATGAATCTAAATTCTCCTGGTTTGAGGAAAGGTCAACAGACATAGTGAAAGCATTACAAATCTCCAGTGATACTTTTGATACAGAGGCCGCAGTCCTTAAGAAAGCATACAGGAAAAATAAATGTCTTTGGTCTCTTCAAATGAAACAGCCTGTTTTCTGGCYAGAACTAGACTACAGTAAAACGGTGTTCTACACACTATCCCTATCCTCACCATTGAAGTAGTTCTGGCCTTTTCTGCTCCTCTGCTCACAGGGTCCCTCCAGCTGTGCTCGCTGCAGGTGTCCTCACTGCAGGTGTCCTCACGGAGGGCCAGGGAGCAGGCGCAGATGCTGCCGCCTGGCTCTGCCTCCACAGCTGCGCAGGGGTGGCTGCAAAAGTAGCTCCAAGCACCTACCTGCCGGCTGCCTGACCTGCATATCCTACTCTGTTTAACTGTACATCTTACTTCATTTCAGAAGAACGCACATAGGTACTGCTAAACATTTCTCTTTCCAGCAGCCAAAAGCCAAGGCTTTAGCTAAATAAGCTCATCAGTGTGTAGGGTATTTTCTTTTCTTTCTTTTTTTTTTCTGAAAGAGAATGAAAAAGAGTACAACTAGTAAAATATAAGAATAGTTGAATAGAACACAAGAGTGATTTTATATTGCTTCCTTGGACAAATATTAAAAAAATCATGTTTGTGTTTACAGAACCTGTTAATCAATCTGACACTCATAACAATAATTATAGCAATGATAAAAACTATAATCATTGTAGTATGAAATGAACAACAGGGAAAAAGGCTGTGCTACAATAATCACTGTATAGGTAGCCACCAAAGCATGTAATCTAACAAATCACTGTAGAAACTACAGTGTCAGTAATCTTGGATCAATAACATAAACTGTTTGTACTCACATCAGTGAAAAGAATGAAAGTAATTAATGCCATTGTTTCACATGAATAATTAGCTACTTAAAAAACATGACAAATAATTTTAAAACCTAAAATGTACCTTTGCATCATGGGTTGTTTGAACTTGTAATGCGTCATTAAACTTTCAGGTCTCTCCTCAGCTGCTGTAAATAGATGTGACTGTTGAAGTCTGTGGGCAGGAGAAAGTTTGGCAGTATCTGCTCTGTGAAAATAGCTATGTCTGGGCAGAAGTGGGATGGAGGCAGTACCTCCCACTTAAACACTTGGGAAATTTAAACTGCTTCCAAGATTAAGCAGCATCTGGGCAGTGGCTTGTGGATCTGAAATGTTGGGTCTAGCACACTGAAGTGTTAGATGGTGCTTAGCCCCTTTTTGGATCACGTCCTAAGGCCTTTGAAAATCCTGTGAAGTGCCTAACTGTAACTTCAGCAATCTTGTACTTAAGCTTAATCTCAAGCTGTGAGACATAAAAAATAAATGTCTTAGAGGAACATAATTTACTAACTAGTCCCATACAATCATGTATTCTTTGTGCAAGAATAATATCCATCCAGAATACTGAATTGTTTAATGAAACATGTGTGTCTAAATCTCTTGCATAACTTTGACATTTTCAACTACTAGCTGTTATATATCTTCAGTGTAAATATTAATAAAGCAAARCTGGTAAAAATGTGAGACGTCAATGGTTAGGAATTCAGGACAACAGAATGGGATAACTTCTGAGTTTTTGAGTTGAGAATCAATGTCTGCGTGTTTTCATGATTTCCATGATGTTTTTAAAGTTTTGTAGACTCCTGTATAAACACGCAACATTCAATCCTGAATAACTTTGTTAGTAAACTTCCTATTAGCAGATTTTCCCTCGCTACCATAAATTTTCCACAGTGGGAGGTGGATTAGATCATAAATAAAATGTGTAAAAAGACACTAAGCTCTACCAGCGCTTTTCAGTGATCTAGCAAGTAGAAGAAATAGGAGTCAATGGTACTTTTTCTTCAGAAGAAACTTTTGAGCTTAGTACAGTCTTACAAATACCCATGTGCACACTACCAATGTAGCAAAGAAAACAAAGCTGTAAAAGTATTTATTACAGTAACTACATGATCTCTGTAATAATAGCAAAAAATCAAAGTATTACAACAGAGCCAAAAGCCTTATTCTTTCAGGCATATTTTGCCTGTATATCTTGCAGCAGACTGTTTCTTTTTTTAGCAGCTTTTGTAAGCTACAAGATTGACAAAGACTAGAATGGGAAACAAAGGTAAAATGAGTTGTTCAGGATTACAGAACAAATCAGTGACACAAGTCAAGAATAAGACAGTTGGTCTTCTGGCTCATGGCCTCTTTGTTCATATTGTCGCTTATAAAAATAATACCAAAAAAAAAAAAAAAATTCAGAATGGAATTTGAGCTAGTATTTGCAGGATCACTGTTAGCAAAGTTTTGCTTAGGTATGCATCTGCTTCAAAGTGCATTTGTTTTGACATGCATTTTGACTAATTTTTTCCTAAAAATTTTCCTACTTTTAAATATTCATACTTTTCCTAAAAGCAAAAACACTTTTACCTTGCTTAATATTGGAACCTTGATGGTGTGCTGTTGGAACTGCCGAAACAACATAATTAAGAAGATTATGCTACGAGCAGTTCTCAGCTGATTAGGTCAGCGATTACTTTTMTATAACTTTTAGTAGGATCTTAAAATTGGATGTTCTTCTTCCACTTCTCTCCAGACTTATCTAAAGTTATGCATTAGCTGACTGGCCAACTGGGCTGCTGTAAAAAAAAAATGCGTATTGGGCAAGTTTCACTTACCTTTTTCTTAGTGTGAGCTGTAACTTCATTTTTTTTTCCTATACCTGGCTAACAATTCTTGCAAAACTTGAAAAAGTATGACTTTTTGACCTATATCCCTCCGCCAAATTTGACTGAAATTGCCCAGTCCGTTCAAAAGTCATTATAGTGAGTAAGACAGATATCTATCCAGGCAGGAAAATCATTTAAATATCATTCCTTTAAGAAAACAAGACATGGCAGAAAATAGATTAAGAAAGGGCATATCTGGGTTTATTTTGGCATTTTAATAACTTATTTCTTAGTTTTATTTTGCAAATGTGAATCAAAAATTTATGATGATTATTATTCTCATAGAAGAGTTTGGTTTAGTCCTATTCATGCTCTGGGACATCAATGTGATTTTGGTTTTGCAAACTAATATCCAGGGTGACTCAAATCCAGCTGTTATATTATACAAAACACTAAAGTCTAATTAACTAGTGATTTCTGAGAACACTATGAAAGAACTAAATTATTTTGTAGAGACAATGACTGAACTGTGTCATGAACATAAATAACTGAGAATGAAAAGAACAAAATTTCATCTAAGTTTTCTGCTTATTTTTTTAAAAATAAATGTGAACCTTTACCCAAAATATGGACCAAATATTTTCCTCTGGTATTTCATTATCATTCTTTTCTAAATGTCTGGAATTTATCTTAGGACCAAATGTGCTAAAATAAGGAGGGGATGATATTAAACTGCTTTTCAAGCCTAAGCATTCACAGGAATATTTCATGACAGTTCCAGCCTAAATTTGCTAGACTAAGACTTCTGTGTCTCAAATTCTAGAAAATATATAAAATGGTGGTGGTTTCCTGAGGTGTTTTTCTCTTTCTTTCTTTCTTTCTTCTTTTTCATTTTTCTTTTTTTTTTCTTTTTTTCTTTNTTTTTTTTCATTTAATGGAGGTGGTCTCCTGAAGTATAATTGTTTTGGGGAAAAATGGGATCTGACAAAATACAGGAATACTGGGACTGGATATAATGTCATGTTTACTAGCAGTAGATCTATTTGACAATGAAATATTCTATCAAAAAGAATGGCAAAACTAGGCTGGAAGAAACACCAAAGAATGTGGCAGAGGAAACACTACTGTGTTAGCTGACAGGACACAGTGATCTACCCAGTGGACCTTTCTGACTGCTACGGTTCAATGCTTTACTGCTTTACTGAGAATGTCTGGAGTCATCGTGTTCTCTTAAACAAGATAGAGATGCTGCCAATTATGGCAGGCAACTTTTAAAAATATTATTCTATTTGAAAAACTTTGAGACTTCTTTTGATATTTTGAAAGTGTAGTGCATATGTTTCTTTGCACAATAGTTGTTTTATTTTTCAAGCCAAAGGAAGGAAAAGAAGCAGTGGCAAAGGCATTTCTGTTCATAAACTCTGTATCTCTCCAGTGGTGACAGCAGAACAGGGAGACTCAGGAGAAACCAAATGCAAGGGGTAGGATCTAACCTGTATGATCAGGAGCTGATTCTGGGTCTACGTAGGAGGGTTTAATTGTTGACAAACCATTCTCTATCATTTAAATGCATTCTCCATTTAAGAATGGAGCTGGTCAGGCTCTGCAATGGAAAGTTTTAAATAGTGAACTAAGAGCTGCATCCCAACTAAAGGTCTGTGGCAGTGGCCTTTTTAGTGCTCATACTACACTCCARTAAACCCAGGAACAGTGCTCTGCCCACCAGCTCTTCCAGCCTCCTTCATCCTTGTGCCCTGACTCAGCAGAGCAGTTGCTGGCTGAGGTCTCTGCAAACGGGCCAGAGGAGCYGCCTCCCTCACAGCCACAGACTAATCCACCTCCTTCATTCTCTGGTAACGGCCCACGTTACCACAAGACACTTGTAAGGAGGTACCTATCACCTAAATTTCCCTGTCCATGTGTCTATCTAATGTGAATCATTCTGGCTCCTTCTGTAATCCTTAGATATAGAGGCACCATGGGGGACAATCTGTCCCTCTTGAAAATAAATACGTAAAGTGGCTGAATGGGCGTCCTGATGTGAACATCTCTGTTCCACTAACTGTAGAAGATACATATATAGCGGAATAAAATGATACAAATACCTTTATAGAAAGGTAATCCCAGCCTCATTCCCATTCCCATGCAAGATAATCTGAGATCAGTGCAACAGGGCACTGGTCAAAATAGGAGTTCAGAAATCCTGGTATGGAAACTAGGAGCCTTGGTTTGTCTCTTCCCTGTGGCATCTTGTGCCATCTGTGAAAAGGGTCRTATACTCTTTGGAGCAGGCGCTGACATAGAAAGTGGCATACTGGAAACACTGGACTATTTCCATCACTGCATGGAACATTCAGTTTCAAGGAACTGCATTAAAAAGACTTCCTAAAGCGCAGAATAAATGGTTAAAAGCCAATTTGATGTTTTATAACATTATATGTGAAAGGAAATAGGTATTAGTTCCTCTCTAGGAATGTCTGTAGTTGTCATCTACAGGAGGGCATGAAGCAGTAAACTGGGAAATGAAGAATGGAGGCAGAGAAATTAGATTATTGGGGTAAAGATATTCTGATCACAAAGGAATCTTTTACTTGTAAAGGAAAGGCACTGCTGAAGCCTGAATCAAAGCTAAAGTAAATTTGACCAGACTCTTGGCCACAGACATGCTAATAAAAACCTGAAAGTCTCATGTTAGCAATCAAGAGACTGTAATTTGCAGTACAAAATAAATTCATGAAATCATTATGAAACTTCAAAACAAGATCTCATTCAGAGTCTCCAAATTGCCTTCAGTAACTTTATTTCCTTTACATGGGATAGAAACTGTAAGGCATTGAAGCAGAATAAAAATGATGAAGGTTTTTCAATGGACTCATTGTAGGAATAAAGAAAATAAACTATCAAACTGGCCTTTATTGTCAAGGTAAAGAGCCATTTCTGTGCTGGACATTTCTGCACTGATTTGTGAGACACACTGTCTCCATGTAAAGTTTACATCTATATCCTATTCACATTTTGGTCCTGAATGCAGTCAGAAAAAATAGGTTAAAATAACTGGGAATTATTCTCCAAAAAATTATGTCACCATTACCTCAGAGTAAATGTGTCTTTAGGTTTTTGTTGCTCCTTAAATAGCTTTTTTGTGCTGCTAGAGTTTAAGCACTGCTGGAACTCTGTCAATTCTTGGTCTTATTTTTTTTCTTGCCTAAGTAAGGAAAACTCCCAGCTGATTGTAAGAGTGCTCTGTTGCCATCACAAAAGACCCTCTTCTTTGGGAGAAAAGCAGAATTTCCGGTGTGAGATCATCAGGTTCAAGAAAAGGAGAAAAAAAAGTTCTTAAAAAAAAAATAACTGAAGCAGACAGCAGAGCAGGAATTGGTGATTATCTGGCACGCAGTCAGATCGTCAGTCATAGCTAGGCACGAGGAACACTGTCTCCGCAGCTGCAGCGTGAAAAAAATTGGTGAGACTAAACAGTGAGCATTTATCAACAACTGGAAGCATTTAGACAAAGCAACTAATTTTTCATTGTCCTCCTTTATAATCAGTTTTTTGCTACATTTTTCTCCAGTCAGAAAGGCAATTAGCATACAGACTTCTCATCAGTCCTTTTGAGTACTTTTTCACCCCTCCTAGATGGACAAGCTAAAAGCGATTGTACATAAGAAAAATTTGGTCTGATTAAAAGACTTGGGGGCAATGCAGATAGTCTACAGAATTCATTTATTTTTAAAGCAGTATAACAAGCATTTTTCTAACAGAGTTGGATTGTGGCAAGAAAGAGGTTGTTCCTCCCTTACACTTCATACTCTGAGTATACTGACTCTAAAATACTTGTGATTTCAGAAGTTTGACTATAAAATACTTGTTTCTTCAGAAGTTCAGAAACTTTGCCAAATGATACTTGATTCCCRTTGGCTGTTGTGAGTTATATTGCTGCATGAGAAGAAGAAGGACAAGTGCAGAGACTAGTCTGTTTTCCATGGAAATTCAGTTTACTGCCATGAGACGAAGTTGAGAGAGGCAAAAATGGGRCAAATATGTTCAGGTCTCTCTCCTCTTACTTCTGCAGCTTCTCAGAAGGAGATATGCAGTAGAGTTGGTAAAAAAGTAGGGTTAGAAAGAGGCTTGTGAGATCTGGAAAGAAAGTTATGAGTGATGGGACATTGATTCTAATGATAAAATATCTTGCTTTAAAGGCAGACTAGATAAACACCAAACAAACGCATGGCAGAAATCAAGGTTTCCCTCATAGAAATAGGACCTGATGGCCTTACTACTTTTGCCTATTTCCCTTCAGATATATAAGCTGAGGACTTGGCCCTTCATTTCTACTCATTATATATAACTCATTGCATGTGGAGTTAACTAGGTGGCAGTAATCACTCAGTGATCTCAAATCTATATCATAATCCTTACAACTTTTTTGTAGTACTAAAATTGGGGGAGGGGGAGAACAGACAAATTCCAACTCCTTAAAGAATATTTTGTCTTAACTACCCTCTGCAGGAGTTTATATAGCAGATTTATGGTTAGCACAAAGAAAGCATTCATAGATCCTGGTTCATCACTGCAGTTCCATATGTACAGAGCCCTTAACTCCATGTAGTATGAAGAGCCACTGTTTGTACAGAACGACACATTCAGTTCCTAAACTGTTACCATAAATTTCATGCTGCAGAAGGTGCAATTCACTGTTGCTTCACTGTCACTGGTACATTCAGTGTTCAACTATTTTGTACATTAAATAGTGGCTAAATAGGAACGTAAGAGGATAGAAAAATAGGAATAAAGAGGGARGACTTTGATGGAATTGAGGTAGTATTATTCAAAAAAGTGCAGAAAAATATATGGAATCAAAAAGCAAACATTCTGCATGTTGAAATAAGACTGTTTCCTTAAAAAAAAAAAAAAGAGGGAGGGGGAAGCAGTTGTTATAAAATAACTATAGATATGAAGATTTTGTTCCAATTCATAATTCATGCCAATAGCAATCAGGAGGACATGAGTAAAAATAGAATATGAGCCAAAAGAGCTTGTTCAATGTGCAACTTGCAGAAAAAAAGACTGAAGTAGATATATAATTCTGTGAGGATCTCACTGCAAAACCATTCAGGTGGCTGACCACAAAAATTCTGGAATTTGTTTCCCCCTYAGTTCCTAAAGTTCTTCTTAAATCTTGAAGTGGTTTAGTCAATATCTTTCTGGTCTGAGGCTAAGTGTTTTCAACTGGTATGTAKGAGCTCCTGCTGCAAAACTCTAACCAGTTTTGGGTGACAGGGTGACAYGTAAGAGTGTCTTGGTAGGTATGGAAAAAGAAATTAGAAATCTATTTCACTAGGCAGAAAGACAGTCAAACATTCACATTCATCTTAAGGAATGTGCAAAAAATCTATGCTGATATGAAGCCGATGCCTTTTATTCATGACCACGCATCATATGAATGTAAGGAAGCACAAAATACAGATTTCCATTAGGTTATTAGTAATGAAATCTCTCTCTTAAGTAAATTATGATCCTATTTTGGAACTGACTTTACTCTCTCTGTAATATGAAGCTGTGAAATTCATTACTGTTTGGGGAAACCAGTGTACTTTTGCTCCAAGTTCAATAGGAAATTCATGGCTGGTTATATCTCCACTGAAGAGTATGAAGTAGTGCCCAGTCTCGCTGGTAATGAATTTGACCAAGTTATCTGTGGAATGAACCTCCTCAGAGTTTTGGCTTAGAGACAGAGAAAGAAGATGAGAGAAAATATGTTGAGTCTTTGAGCTGGGAAAAAGAAAATCACTGGCATGCGTTTATGTGAACAAGATTATTTCGATCAATAGTAGAAACAAAATATTCACACGAATTGCAACATGTAAGTGCTTTTGAATGATACTATTGAATATTCCTCTTTGATAGCTTAGTAAATACATATTAATACGATTATTATTCCTGACTTAGGATCCTCTGTGAAATTCACAATAAAACTTCAGACTAAAAAGTAAAAGAAATAGAAGTGAAGGAATTTATGGAAATTCTAAAAACTGAAAGGAAAGRAAATGATATTGTTATCATAGCAAATTCTTAGAATAGTGGGTGACTGGGTAGAAGTACTTTTACAGAAGGACTGAAATGTAGCAGAGATACCCACATCATTGTCATYTGKYTTTTTCCCTCTCCCGTTATCCTTGGTTGAGCTCTTTTTCTTTCTTTTTTTCTTTTTTTCTTTTTTTTCCTCATAACATAATCATCAGGACTGTCTTTTATCAAAGTTTTTTTTTCTTCCTTAGTCATATGTGTTAACCACCTATTTTCCCACTGATCATAAATAAAATGCTGATTGTGCTCCACAGATTTTAAATGGTAGTTGAAAGAAGGATGGATCTGTGGATTATTTCCCCCCCTTATTTATCTATCTATATATATATGAATATGAACATTACATAGAAAAGGTTAKTTCACTTATTTATCTAAGGCCTTAAATTATGACTGAGAATTTGCAAGGATTCATTGTGGTGTAAGACTCAAAAGAAAGAAATGAATTGCAGTCAGTGTTTAAGGGAAGGGGGAGAAGGACAGGAGGGAAAAGCAATCTGTGTCCTGTTCCTTTTGGCATTGCACTCCTTCTCACACACACTGACTTATAGACCATGGTGCAAATGATCTATAAAGCATCAGAAGAGTTTGGTTTTACACCCATTTGACATCAGCATAGCTTACTGCACAGGGTGCATAGCAGTGGATCGTTAATGTTTTTATTGCATCCCATATCCTTGTCTGTGGGCTACAATGTGCAATATATTAGGCATTGGTTTTATCACAGAAAAGATAAAAYATATGTTTGGAGGAATATACTAGTGACTAGTGACTTTGGTCTTCATAGGTGTGAGAATGTCTTCAGGTTTGAAAAGATCTTTTTCTCTCTTCTTCTCCACCTTTGTTATTGTTTCCTGTACAGCATTAGATACAAATGCTAGGTCGAGGTTCTACTCTTTTAAGTTGCAGCTCGCTTATACTTACCCACCTGCTGTCACCACACAAACCCTTTAAGTGCTTCTTGTGAAGCATTTGATGAAGTATGTTCCTGAATTACCTGAGAAAAAACAAATGCCATATGTTTCGTCTTTGTGTCCTGATTTTGTTAAGAATTTCAAATATGACCTTTAGCATATTGCTTTATCTTCCTTTTTCATGAAATATTTCTGTAACAACCTTCCCTTATTTGTCTAGCAATTGATCAAGATTATATGTTATATTATATTGACCATGAGCCAGCAATGTGCCCTTGWGGCCAAGAAGGCCAATGATCTCCTGGGGTGCATTAGGCAGAGTGTTGCCAGCAGGTGGAGGGAGGTGATCCTGCCCCTCTACTCAGCCCTGGGGAGGCCTCATCTCGAGAACTGTGTCCAGTTCTGGGCTCCCCAGGACAAGAGAGACATGGAGCTGCTGGAGAGAGTCCAGCGTAGGGCTGCAAAGATGATCAGAGGGCTGGAGCACCTGCCCTATGAGGAACGGCTGCGAGAGCTGGGCCTGTTTAGCCTGGGGAAGAGAAGACTGAGGGGGGGATCTCATCAATGTGTATAAGTACCTGAAGGGAGGGTGTCGGGGGACGGCGACAAACTCTTTTCAGTTGTCCCGGGTGACAGGACAAGAGGCAATGGGCAGAAATTGAAGCACAGGCAGTTCCGNGAAATATTTCTGTAACAACCTTCCCTTATTTGTCTAGCAATTGATCAAGATTATATGTTATATTATATTGACCATGAGCCAGCAATGTGCCCTTGTGGCCAAGAAGGCCAATGATCTCCTGGGGTGCATTAGGCAGAGTGTTGCCAGCAGGTCGAGGGAGGTGATCCTGCCCCTCTACTCAGCCCTGGGGAGGCCTCATCTCGAGAACTGTGTCCAGTTCTGGGCTCCCCAGGACAAGAGAGACATGGAGCTGCTGGAGAGAGTCCAGCGTAGGGCTGCAAAGATGATCAGAGGGCTGGAGCACCTGCCCTATGAGGAACGGCTGTGAGAGCTGGGCCTCTTCAGCCTGGGGAAGAGAAGACTGAGGGGGGGGATCTTATCAATGTGTATAAGTACCTGAAGGGAGGGTGTCGGGGGACGGCGACAAACTCTTTTCAGTTGTCCCGGGTGACAGGACAGGAGGCAATGGGCAGAAATTGAAGCACAGGCAGTTCCGCTTGACTGTGAGGGGGAATTTCTTCCCTGTGAGAGTGACGGAGCACTGGCACAGGTTGCCCGGAGAGGTTGCAGAGTCTCCTTCTCTGGAGATATTCAAAGCCCAYCTGGATGCAACCCTGTCTRACATGCTCTAGGTGACCCTGCTGAGCGGGGACATTGGACTAGATGATCTCCAGAGGTTCCTTCCAACCTTACTGATTCTATGATTCTATATAAATCAACCTAATATTTTCTCACAAAATTTCTTCTTAATCAATCCATCTAATCTTTCTCATTTGCAAAATATAATAATATTCATTTACTTACAGGAGTCTGTATTCCTTAATCCCTTGTGAAGTTTTTTGAAATCCATAGATTGTCCATGCTGCAAAAGTGCTAAGAATTTTAATTTCGATAAAATTTTAAAGATAACTTTATCAATCATTGCTAAATGATCTTTGCTGAATGTTAAAAATCCATGCTACATTTCTAAAAGTTTGAGATCATTTTAGTCCAAAACTAATTATTTTATGTTTATATATATGTGCAGCTATATAATATATGCCCCTGTGTATAATTTTCTGTTATGCTTGTTCACCTCCTCTTGAAAATTCCAAGAATTACATTTGCTAAAAGTATATTGAGAACTGTTAACTAAGCCTTTACCCCAGAGGGATTTCAGGTATCTTGAATGATTAGTGTGATACTCGAAAGAATAGAAAGCCAGAGAAGTAAGAAAGAACCTCATGATTTTCTTTCTTCTATTTTTAGTGTTGTTTATCCTAAATAACTTCTGCTCCCTTCATCTGCCATTATGTATCAGGGATCCTGGACCTCTGATAATTTTTGGTCTGCTCCTTTTGGCTCTTTCTAACCAGTTCTTCTCTTTGTGAGAACAGCCAAATAAACATTAATATGAAAAAAAAATATCTCCATGGGATAATATAACAAAATTTATTTCAACTGGCTAATTATTTCAGTCTCAAGTAGAGAGTAAATCAATGGGATTGCTTCTGAACATGTCTTTCTATTTCAGTGCGCATGTCAAGGACTCTTCAGATTGTATGGTGCCTTTCACTGTGAATAAAAGCAATGTTTATAAGACAGGATAAAGACTCTGATAAAGGAAAGTAGTCACATGACAGCATTTCTGTAAGGGATGTTATTGCAAACCAAAACTTTAATAAAATATAACATTAACATTTAATTTGATGATTTGAATATTGCAAAATATCTCCTATATTACTCTATTATAGTAATGACTCAAAGATATTGCACGCAAAAATCTTAATTATAGTTCTTCCACTAATTGATATTGTGTATTTTAAAAACATTAGTTAGTTTTACTGGAGTATTTAAGGCTCCCTGAAAGAAAACTGGATCACCCCCAAAAGCAATACTAAAACAGGTGACATGTTCTCTGGAATTATCTAGAAAGTGAGAAGTTTCTGCTCCTGTCTTACACACAGGCAACGCAGACTAGATTTGAATGGAAAAATGTGTGCTCTAACATGATTTGAAAGCTGGGCTAAGAAATCTAGGTCACGTCTGCCTTCAAAATCTAGCTAGACACCATCAATAGAAATTAATAGAATCTTTCTGCCAAACTGATTCTTAATCCTAGTCTGCACTTCATGAGCCTTTATTTCATTGGTGTAATACCATGAATTGAGTGTTTAGCAGCTGATTTAGTGCAGAGTAAGAGAGATTTTCAGCTTCAGTTATTTTTCCGTCCTAGGCCTGCACGAGTACAAAGATGGCAGTTGTTTACTGAACTCAGGGTTATGTTGTGGGACTGTTCAGTTAACTTTTGGAGAACAGTCTGAGCACTAAGAGGTTGTGAGATATCTAATAAAATATTCTACTGTACTTTCAGCTTTGAATGGATGGATGTGAAACCACAAAGCWGTTAAACTTTTCAGCTTTCTAAGATTCAGCCAACAGATTCATACTCTCCTAAAATTCCACCAGAGTGACTAATAATTGCAATTGCAGATGTTTTCATATACAAAACTTTTAATGTGTTTCTGAAATGCAGATTAGGGTTTTACAAGATGAAGAAGAAGATATGCTCATAAAGCACCCATTCAATTAAAATCTAGAAGATATTTTTAAACCAATAGTTGAATATGTTAGTATTTATGAATTTTGTTAGAGAAGTGACATCTGAATAGGGATTTGTAAGGAAAATGGATGAATGCCAGTGGCCCTAGTTTGGAAATGATTTGTGGTTTGTTATTCTGACCTCTCTGCACCAAGATTATAAATTGATAAGTTACTGAAATTCATATAAATTATATACAAAATCCCTGAACAAACCCCGTACATTAAAAAAATATGAAAATTAAAAAATGTAATTCCAGAAAAAGAAGGCTGCTACTTTAATTCCATCTCTGCGCACATGAGTATTATGAAGCAGCCTTAAAATTACATGACTATTTGCTAGTATTGTCACAAGACTTCTGGTTTATTCAGTCCAGTGGGGAATGCTGCTAATTTATGTTCTTTATTTGCTCTCTATGCTATCTGATCCAGCTTTTGCTCTGTCTAATCTACTTATCTGGCTCCATACCATGCTCATCCCTGGATTAAATGATTGCTCTCATGTCTCAGGTCACTTATCGGCTTGATTTGACTTTCCTTTGTGTTTGTTACTCCTCTTATTTTAGAACCATTTGTGGAAGCGATAAGTGTTTATTCTACAACAAATAGCTATGCAACAGTGAAAAATATGAGTCTTTTTTTGGGAGCAGAGGGTGGAAAGGAGGCAGTCTTGTCGTAATGAATGGATTGAAAAGGCTTAATTACATCCCCACCTCTGAAAAATTCAAGCAGTAAAAAAGTTCCCCTTTTTTATTACTGATAGATAATGACATTTCTGTGGCAGCAATCGGTCTGGGGACCACACTGGTCCCCTCCCTTCATGAACCACCGATGGAGAGCCATTACTTGGAAATCTATGGACCAAAAAAGCCCTGTGCCGAGTTGCCTCTTTAATGAGGGAAAGCTGGCATAAATCTAGCGCCAGCTCCTGAAGCAGCAGGTCACTGTGTTCAAAAGAATGTGTGGAAGGATGATAGGTCATTGCCGCCATCCAGACAACCTGGGCACAAGCTCTGCAGTCTGTCCTTGAGGAATGAGTTTTGCTCTCCAGCTGGTGAGCATTTACGCAGCAATCAGCAGGAAGAACTAAGTGGAACTGCAAAGCGTTCTTGTGTAGCTCAGCAGAAAAATGTTCTCTGCTACACATTGCTTCAGGCTGCTTAGATAAATTCAAATTGACAGGATTCCAGCAGCACTGGGCATTATATGTGCACTCACCATTGTGCTAATCAGAAAAAGTTTGAGCTGTATGTCATGTTAAAAATGAAAGAGGCCAAAAGTATCTTGTGGAGGTGTAATAGTGCGATTTCTCTTTGTAAAAGAAAGGCTATACTCTTTCACCTATTGCCATGAAGTATTGGACTGTTTTGTTCTTCAGAATAACCAAAAATGATCATAATGGCTTTTTGAAATAAATAAAAGCAAAAATAGAAAGAAARAAAATAGGATGGGAACAACTGTACTAATTACTGAATGACATTTGACTGGATTCATAGACAAAAGGTAATATTCCTTTGCATTTGTTTTTGAAATAAAAAGTAGAACTCCAGTATAAGACACTATAAGACATCAGAAATAAAGTGACCAAGAAGCAAAGTTGGTATTAATTATGCCAGAGAGTCACACATTTAGCTAAATAAACACGTTTTTCATAATTCATGAGATTAAATTTGGAATAATTATAAAATGAATGATGAGGGGAAATGGAAATGCACAACAAAGTAGTAACAGAATTTATAACACACAAAATTGGTTTGTAATGGGGCAATTGGAAATAATTACAGAATAAAAATAATTTGGGAGAGGAGAAGTGACACATGAGATGAGGAATTTTCTTTTTGAAAAATAGTTCTCTATTTAGGATGTAAGGGTTTATAATTTAACAGACTGGCACTGGTGATTGCATTGACTGAGACTTCCGTGGCTTAAAAGTATTTGGATGGAGAGACGTAAACAAGGCTGGGTATCTGACCGACGCAATAACAAGGAGGTGAGGCAGTCTGGAGAGAGAGAATCCCTCTCATACATAATAGAAAAAAATTACAAGAAACATGGAAAATTGTGAGGAATTCTGTACTGGATGCATAGTGAGTAAAGTCCATTTTGCACCTGGATCCATCACTTTTCTTACAGTGTTTTTTTTTTTTGCAGTGAACCCTGTTTCTGGTAGAGCAAAAGTGATCCTTTTCTTACATCAAGGGATGAATTCATGTGCATACCTTCTCTAATTCTTCTTATATCTCCCTTCTGCAATGTGAATATCTGATGTAGTTCTTTCCTACATTCTACTTTTTACRTAAAATACTCTATGCAGCATTCATTATTTGGTCTTCAATATTTACAGCCACATAGTTAACAAAACCCCTCCTACTTTATAATGAAAAAAGAGGAGCTGCTTATTTCAGTACCCTATTCATTGTATTAGTATGAATAGTTTTTGGCCTATGATAATTACATCAGATCTCGAAATCTGAGCAGGACCTGACATAAAAAAGGGCACATCAGTTACAGTAGTGATCCAGAACCTTTTGACCAACATAAGCTATAAAATCCACATAGAAACTGCTCTGAAGGGGTGATGACATCCAGCAGCAGTGTGGGGTGTTGAATCACTTGAAGTAACAACACTTCATTCACTGCWACTGCAGATGGAAGAGGGAGTCTGGATTCCCTGACGGCAGAGTTATCCGGCTACATCCATCCAATTTCTACAGAAGAGAACGAGACGGCAACAGGATTAGAGGTCAACCCAAGAAGCTTCCTTTGAGAGAGCAGCACCATTGCAGTGAATATATACTAGTCCTTGTTATTTCAACCTGCCCCCAATTCCTCCAGAAACCTGCTGTTCCATTCTTCCAGAGTGAAAAGCATTTCTGTCTGGCCTACATGTAGCTGCGAGCAATACATAAAATAATTTCTGCATCATACATCAAATAATGGACAGAGCTTTGAAAAAAACTATAGCGTGCTTCTGTCCAAATGAACAGGCTTAAGCTAAACTGGCTAAAGTTTAGTTTTATGTAATCCCTACCGATTTGGCCTGAAACATGCTAGGGAGTGATTACATGACTTACTTATCCACAAGATCTGAGGGGGGAAGTAACCATAATCAAAACCATGCACTTGGCATAATGAAATGCTTGTAAAATGCAGAGTGGTCTTATCTATTACACTTGAGTAGGAGACAGATTGTATTTATTTCCTCTAAAAGAAAAAGGAATCTCAATACAAAATCTTATCTTGGTGTTAATTGGGTTTAGCTGCTAAAAGGACAGTTCTCTACATTATCTACTTAATATTTACACTCTGACAAAGTACATAAGTTCTGAAAAACTAACCAAAATCCTGGCACAATGGTCCATGAAAATTTTGCCTCACAGTTTCACTTGGCTCTTCTCTTTTTTTTCCTAACCACCCAGACATTAACACATTTATTCTCAGCTTTTCCAGAATAATTCATGCTGACAATTTTCCTTTCTTTCGGTTTTGTATTGGTTTATTTTACTCTTGCTGTCAATCCTTATTGATTACAGGAAGGAGAACTTATTATTATTGGCATTTAAGCCATTATAGTTTGCTGGGTAGAATTTTATCACTTTCTTTTTAGAATTTGTAAATATTGCATGCTCTCATAACATGTAATTATATATGAGATGGGCACTGTGTGGCACAGAAAAGGTTTGTGGATATACTTAGCAGCACCAAAAGACAGTTTCCCTAAACCTTAGCAATGATAAGAGTGCACAAGTGTTCAGGGTTCRTAGATCAAATAACTTGAATAGTGTTTCAGTTTGAAATCTAAGTGCCAGCTAGTATTTTCATTATGAGTCTGCAGTTCTGAAAAGGAAAGTAACTAATGATTAGCCACACTATGTCAGAGAAGAAAGAGAGATTTCCCTCTGTGGGAAGAATATTATAGTCACGGGGGAAAAAAAAGGTTTAATAATATTGCTTGTTGAAAGTCTATTTCTGGAAATCTATAATCTGGAATGTAAAAAGAAATCTGCTATAAATATCACAGTATTTAATCTGTAATATGTATAGAGAGGAAACACTTTCATTCTGCAGTCTGGGCAATTAGACACACCTCCTCAATGCATCCAGCAATAATAATTGTACTTCTTTTTCTCTTTTGACTTCTCTGCTAATTTCCATGACTTTGTACCCTGATAAAGCTCYAAAGTTTTCCCCTTTAGTGTTTCAAGAGCATATGGAAAGTCAGGTGTGTAAACACAACAGAACAACCCTCCCATCCCTTCCTATTATAGAGAAATATTTCATTTTGCCTGGTTGGCAAAATTTCAGTGATATCTAGGTGATCAAAATCAAAAGATATAGATTGAGAGCTATTTTCTTATTAGTCACCACGACATGTTTATCTTTAGGTTTAAAGCTACATAAGCAGAGACTGTTTTGAACTGAGGTGATAATGCCACTGGTGACTGCAATTTTTATGATCATGAGCCCTAGGCACATGATCACGCTGTAGTGCTTGCCAGCATAGAGACACGGAACAGACAGCTGGTCCCTGCAGCTCTTTCAGAGTCGCTACCTTTACAGCCTATTCTTTAAGCTTTAACAAAAAAGAAAGGCCAGTACAAGCAAGAAGTCTGCAGTGTTTAGCTGTGGTGAGGACATAAGGACCAGAAAAAGATCTAAATGGAAAACTGTATGCTGCTTACGGTCTTCAGTATCAGTCTACGTGACAAAATTCTCACTACAGATTAAACAAAGAGGTAAAGTAAGGCTTTTGTAACTATTCCCCCCCTCTCCCAATAGTTCTCATATTATTTTTTGAAATAAAAATGCTGAAGATTTATGCTATTTTCTTCTGACCACATCTGCAAGTTAGCAAGCAAGACACTTCAGTAGATAGTTATGGCTAGGAAGACTTCTCCGAGAGTATAGTTTCACTGCGTGCACAAACTGTCATTAAAGAATGGTAACTCAGATGGCATTGCTGTGAGCAATTAAAAAGAGTTTGGATGAAAATCATGGCTCACTCGCARTTTCATGTGGTAAAATTTGTAATGGTAACAGAATCTCTATCCCACTGCATGTCTGGTGTCACAGCTAAAGGGTTTTATGTTCATAGCCATGAAAAGATGAATGCCTAGGTTAGGCTATGCCAGCTGAGGAGCAAAAAAAACCCCAGGGTATATTAAAAGTATGAGTTATGTCATTTTTTCTATTGTATGTTGAGCTTTGCGTACAAAGGAAGGAATGAGAGTATGAGCATTTCTACTGTTCGTTCTCCTGGGGCTTCAGTGATAAAGCCCTCTTTATTAACAGYGTTCTCTTTGCAAGACATGCCTCAGATGTGCTCCCTGTTGTTGCTACCAGCATCTAGGAATCTCTTCTCACTGGCAGATCCTTCATTCTAGATTTCCRCTCTCTTCAACAGTTGTGTGATATACTCTATTCAAATATCTTACCAAAAACTGTGTAACTATACCATTAAAAGTCAACAAAAGGGCAGGCATTACGCTAAGCTTCTGTTCTACTAATATTTTGCTAGTTTAACTCCCTAGATTGGAAAAAAACAGTCTGTTTGTATTTCTTCTCTTTTCTGCATCAAAAAATAATGGGCTTAATCCTACAAGKTAACAACAACATTACTTCTGTCTGAAGCCTCAACCAGAATAAGTCATAAATGATACAGATTGAAAAGCTTCTGTGAAAGAATGTCTACTGACCCCAGTACAGCCACTAGGGAACTCTGAATGAGCTTTTAAGCAAAGTCAAAGTCTAAATACAAAATTTAGCACTTTGCAATAGCCCAAGAGGACTGTGAATTCTGAAATCAATGTATGGATTACACTGATCTTTAGATGACAGTAATATTGATAACATTCTCCCCATTAAATAAACATTGCAGATTTTTTTCACAAAGTCAGTGACTTCTTTTCTACTACATTTCTTAATTGATAAATCCTCTTTAGCAAAATAAACACTTATCTAAACACTATCAAGAGCTCTTAGGAAGAGAAACCATTAATCTTGATCAAAAAATTGCTAACAGTAATATTTATAAAAGCAATCATGAAACAGAGTAGCTTAATAGCCCTGCAGAAACTTCATCTGCTCATACATCAGTAAGTTATACTATATGCAGTGGTAAAAATARGTGGTTTTTGGTGACTTACCATTCTGACACGCTGTTGAATAAGGAATGATTATGAATAAGGKTCACTTCATTCATATTCCCATTCCTTCAGCCCAGATTCTTGTCTTCAAGAGGTCAAAATGCATCTTTAGTTTGTGTAATCCCAAACTTTTTATATTCTTATGATTAAAAGATGGCTCTCTAACATTGTTTGGCCACTTCATACACGTTATGTGCATGTATAGATTACAAGTGAGGGATAGAATATCGGGATAATCTGTCAGGAACTCCTGGGTGATACAGGCAATGGCAAAGTAGATTCATCTGTCCCAATTCAGGCATTTAAGTGAAACTCTGAACTCTCTCTTGAGTCCATCGACAGAAATAAAGGTATCCAGTGAAAATTCATTTTTTCCTAAGTCTAAAAAAGATCAGATGAATCACTCCGTAGTGGAACTTCTTTGTCTCCATTGACTGTCATGGGAGGCTTGGATGACTGGCCTCCCCTCAAACACTTAACATGAGGTGAGCRAAACTCATACTTTGAGATTTCCCTACTCAAACAAATTATCTTATCAGTGAGGTAATTTCATTTTTGTTCACCAGCTGTGAAACTGGAACCAGCTCTGATCCGTAGACCCATCATTCCTTAAAATCTGTCTCTACCAATCTTGTGAAATTACTCAGTGCTGAATAAGAGAACTGGAATGAGGACTAGGAAGGTAGATAAAAATATAAAGTTAATATCAAGTTAGAAAGAATGGACAACTAGATGAATAAAAAAATTGGTTGGATGATCAGGCTCAGCAGATAGTCATTAATCAGTTGTGCTCTACTTGGGAGCCAGTGACAAGTAGAATATCACAGGGATCTGTTCTGAGACATATCCTGTTTAACATCCTTTTCAATGACCTAGAGAAGGCTGCAGAGTGCATTCTCATCAAGTTGGAGATGCTGTCAAAATTAGGAGGAGTAGCTGACATGCTGGAGGGCAGGGTTGTTATTCAGAGCGTCCTAGACAGGCTAGAGGGATGGGCTGAGAGGAACTTTATGAAGTTCARTAATGGTAAATGCGAAGTCCTGCACCTGGGAAGGAAGAGCCCCTTGCAATGACAAAATCTGGGAACTGATGGCTGGGGAGCGTCTCTGTGGAAAAGGACCCAGGATCCTGGTAGACGTTGACATAAACATAAGCCAGCAGTGTGCTGGTATCAAAGGCAGTCAGCAGCCTCCTGAGCTGTATTAACAGGGTCACAGCCAGTGGACTGAGGGAAAGGATTATCTCCCTTTATTCAGCACTCATCAGACTGAATSTAGACTACGCTGCCCAGTTTGGGCCCCCCTAGCAGCAGAAAGACAATTAATAAACTGGAGCAGCTTCAGCATCGGGCAACAGTGATGACTGGGGGCTGGAACACTTGCCCTGCGAGGAGAGGCTGAGGCAGCTGGGCTTGTTCAGCCGGGAGCAGAAATGGCTTTGGGTGTACAAAAATGCGCCCTTCAGTGACTACAGAGAGCCCATCAAGAATACAGAGAGCAGCACAAGTCAGTAAAATGAGACGACGAGTATAAATTGAAACAAAACAGGTCCAACAAGATATATGGAGAAGCATTTTCCTCATGACAACAGCCGAGCTTTGGAACAGGTTGCCCAAGAAGGTTGGCTCTCTCACCACCCTTGAGGGTCTTCAAGATCTGACTGTGGATTTCACTACAGAATTCCTGAGGTGTCTTTTAACCTGAATAAATCTGTGAGAAATATCTCTTTTTTCAATATATATCGACAGAAAAAAAGCTATAACAAGAAAGGTTGCATTTTCTGGTTACGTAATCCAAACTCAGGTGCAAGAACCGAGGTGAAGCATAACGCAGGCTTTAGGGTACCAAAGAGCTTTGCAGTGAGGGGCTGTTAAGCAGTGAAATGTTCAAATGTTTGATCAAGTTATTACAGCTCCCTGAATTACTAAAAATCCACTATGTAGTGGCCACAGATGGCACATATGTTCTTAGCCCATTGTAAATGCAAAGATAAAATCTGAAATGAGCCTCAGGGAGAGGAGGAGAAAAGGTGACAGACACAAATGGCACATGCAGGGCAGCTCAAACTGAACTAGTTTAGGTTCTGACAATCTTTTTCAGCAGTTAAATCAATTCTGTAAGTCATAGGTGATAGAATGTTTTTAAAATATAACCAAATGTATTTCCTCTCTGCTCATTCATGGGCCAAGGGTGTAGAGGTTTTTATTTGTCTTATTTTTTCCTCTCCAGGAGCCTATTTTAGCTTCCTTTATATTTCCTAAATGACAAGAAGGGACTTCAATGCAATATTGGGTCAGTTCTATCCCCAGATACAGGACATGATGTGCAATGCAAATGGGTGCAATTATGATCTCTTTCTGCAATAGACTTTTAGTCAGGAACTCTCTGTCCTCAAGGATTTATGTGAAGAGTTTAAAATGCTTAGGTTATAACAGAAGAAATGAAAATAATTTTATAATAACAAGAAAGTCTTGAAATGAATCCTAACCTACTTAGCAAAGAATAGAAGATGGGGAAAAAAGTCTTGGATCAAGTCCAATCATCTGCAGTTTCAGGCACCAAATCGTAAACTGATCAAGCTACATAAACATAATAAGCTCTACCTGAAAAGTTGATAATGCTCCTATTGGAAGGCTGTTCCAGAACATCCCTGCTTTAATGGTTAGAAATCTCTTTCTAATGTATAGCCTAAATTTATTCATAGCCAGTTTCTATGCATCTGTTCTTGGGCCAACATAGTGTTTTAACTTAAATGACTCTTATTCTTCCCTGTTGTTTGCCTCTGTGGTATATTTATGGACAGCAATCATATCCCTTTCAGCTTTCATTTTGCTATGCTAGAGAAACTGTGCTATTATATGGTCCTCTCAAAACAAATGTTATTAATTCCCTTCCTCATGCAAGCAGCTTGTTTCAGTACCTGCCCCGTTCATTCTTCTTGAACAAGTGGGCTGTGGCTGGCTGGCATATCCCAGGGAAGCTTTCACCAGCTGGGTACAAAAAGCCTAATAGTTCTATATCCTTGGATTCGCAACCAGGAATGAACTGGATCAGACATACTGACTTCTCAGACAGTCAATCACTTCCTACTTAAACAGTAGGTGACAGTTTAATACAGACATTTCATAATACTAGGTGAATGTAATCAGACCTTGGCTCTGCAGCTTCGCCTCACTGCTTAGCCCTGTGCGTTGCGTTAACAAGGAGTGCTTGAGAAGATACGGAGCCTTAGGGCCTGCCTCATGTCGTGAGTTAGGGCATGTCAATATTTACACGTTCAGCCTATGAGCTCACAAAAGAAATAAACGACATTCTAAATGTGCCATCCCCAAACAAGGGAGCAGTTAGTATTTGCAACRCTTTCATCTGTATTGAAAATGTCAGATTTTACTCCAAAGCCAACAGCAGCTGGCAGAGGAAATTACTGACGGCACTCACAAATCAGCAGGCATCCAGATCCTCCTCAGTAAGTTTTGACAATCTGGTGTACCTCCGAATAATGAAACACCTTTTATGCGAGCACGACAAGCCCAGTGACCAAAACACTTATGACACCAGTCCCAGTTAGCAGCAYTTTTTTTATTACATTGACAAAATACTAACCTATAAAAGTCCCTTCTCCTCTTAAAAATGTGTAAGAATAAGATAAATTATTCATGTAGGACTTAGCTGAATTGCTTTTGATTCAGTACTTTAAAGTCTGAAAAGCACATCTGGACATGCATCAGTAAATAAACAGGCTAGGCTTCCCTTGAAACAGCTTGTACTTTGGAAATAACCGCATAATTTGAGAGCAGGATGACCCTGGTATTTAGCTGAAGAGCGTTAAAGCATCCCATCAATGGGAAATAAAAGATCTAAGCTGAGATCAAATTGCTGACCTGCAGAAAACTGGGATTTGCAATGATGATTTGGAATAGTGGCAAYTGCCTTATCCAGTTAATTGCAAAAAGGAATTTATTGATTATCTCTTTTAGTATTTCTGTTGTCCTTAAAAAATTCTCAAAATTGTAGCATTTGAAAGCCACTCTGGGAAAACTAATTACCTACAGTATTCAAGCATGTCTGCACACTTAGGTGCGTATCTAGCAACCTAGAATACAAATGGAAACTGTAATTGCTATAATCCTGTATCAGTCAGATACCTTTCATGTACTTAAAGTCTGGATTATTTGCAGGATTCTATATTCTATTAATATAAAACAAAATGCATGGTTGTAGATGGCAAAAGAAGAAACTGAGGAGACATTAAAAATAGCAAGAGCTTGTATCTTGGGCACATAATTTGAAAATTTCAGCATTAGTTTACTTATGTCCTTTAAACATAGAAGGGGGAACTTAGGAAGTKCTTTTACCTTTTTTCAGGAAGAGGTATTAATATGTCTTTCTAGTAATAAGGTGATTTTTTTCTACATGCATTGCTTTTTCCCAAAATTCTGTGGGATACACAATACTGAGAATATTTTGATTCGAAATAGAAATAAATACAAAATGCTTAAACAAAATTCAATGAGGACTGATAGTTACAYGCATTAAAGGCCAGTACAGATCTACAGTGATGTAGAGACTGTATATGAGTTCCTAAAATCAAAATTATGATTTTAAAACCTCTTGCTCAGTTGACCTCTTGCTGTAAGGGGCCCTTCTTTTTAATTCCCTCAGCACATAAAATTGCATCTTCATGCAGGCACAGAATAGGCTTGGTCTTGAAATGCTATTGCATACACGCCTCCTACCTGAGCCTTGGTGGAAAGGATAGACTGAATTTATCCTCCCATAACTCTATAGGCATGATTAGCTGCTCATACRTCAGTGTCTGTGTCATTTGAGACATCCTGAGGTATCCAAGGCATTCATACAGTACTAGCAGGAAATTTGTGCCTTTCTGAAACAGCGTAGGTAAGCCAGGACGTATACTCTAGGACATATCAGATGACATTAGCCACTTTTGTGTAAAATAATGAGTAGACACTGAGTCTTAATCAGGTATTACAAGTGATTTGCACTTTCTGAGGCAGAAAATATCTATGTGATTCTAAGCTCTCTGCATGGTCAATGGGGCGAATCTGAGACTTATGGGGCATAAACTGACTGATTTTAGATATCTTCTTAAAGTTGAGATGAATTGCATCCTAAAAGTGACCACTGATATGAAAAGATCTTAGTAACATACTTGTAGGTACTTACTTATAGATAGCTACATTATAGGCACATACAGACCAGCTGAATCCCATAGATGTCTGAAAAGATCCACCTGATGATAGTTCCCAGGATCTCCTACTAGCTTGTAAGATGGTGGTGGCTGTGCCTTTCTCCAGTATCACTTCAGTCTATCAGCTATAGTGAAGTTCTCAGACAAGCTCAGCCTGAGACAGTTTGAGTCTGTAGCTCCTGTAGCCTGGGTAGATGCCTGTATCATCTGTTGAGACATAGGCAGCATAGGCTACAATGCAGGAGTACCTAGGCCAAGCAGGAAAAAAGATCAGGATCACAGACCCATAATTAGGGAAATCACCTATATTTCCAATAGCTTCAGCCTGCTTTGTTCATATTTTTTTTTCCAGGTGTTCATTGCATAAAAACAGATACAGTATTCAATAAAATGAGGTTATTTTTGTTTTGTTAGAGTGAACAGATGTATTCATAATACTGTTTTAATGCATTCTCTTTCAAACCAGTAAGACTAAAAGACATTCTCAGAACATATACATAGTGAGCAAGGCAGATTATTTAAATGCTGATTTAGAATCATTGAGTTATGTTTGTGCAAACTAAAGTGCAATTTGTTTTCTTTTCTCGATCAGCAGTTTATGAAGCTGCTTTGAGACACTGATCAAAAGTAGGACAGGCACTTTTCTAGCAATTTAGGTTAGCTTACTGCACTATAGTCCAGCATGTTATTTACATACATAAATAAATATCTTTTGTTTAAAAATAAAAGGAAAGGAATCTCAAGTGGATTGTAAAATATATCATACCTGCGTATAGTCAACTGATAGACGAATCAATGTTTGCAGATTGTTTACCTTTATTAAGTACATTTATATCAAATTTTGCATTCTCTGAATAATCTCCAAGGCTCAACTAAGGTCGAAGCAAGCTTTCTCTCCTCCTATAAGAGTTCTAATGCAGATTTTTATGGTTTTGTGCTATCATTTTGTGAATACACTACTCACACTGTCCTTAAATATTGTAGATATGTGCTTTCAGAAGACAAGTAATAAACTTCTCTGTTGCAAAGTGGCATTTTTTATAACTACTCATGTAGTTTCCTTTAGCTGCTGTTAGACATAAATATGAACCACAGTGTTTAAATCTGCATTTTTAAAATGCTGAGGGTGTATGAGCATTCATAACCACCTGTAATGAAATGAGGGAGACACCAGTCAGTAGGGTAGGGATACATATTTTTGAAATATGACATTAGTAGTCTCTTAGGATAGTTAAAGCCCTATTTTCCTTTTAAATATAGTTGCATTTCTTCTCCTTTCTTGAAAAGAAAGTCAGTCTTGTCCAGTTCTTCAGAAGAAAAGCTGTAGATATCCAACACTAGAAGATAGTTTTAGCAAGTTTTTCAGAGTAAACAGAGACACTTCCCTCTGAGTTTTTAAAATCTGTCATTGCCTTTTTCATCACCTTATCTGTGAAAATTAGGCTGACATTCAAGGTGCTTACTGATTTTTAGTGTCTGTAGTTATATATTGTCCATAGTCATTTATTGTGGAGTGGAATCCACTCTTAATAATACATCATTATAACTAAACAATGTTTATCTTCTAATTCAGACATTGAAGAGAGCTAGGAATATTAGGAAGACATTTGTAAGATCTAGAACTTTGACTTGAATCCTCATGATTCAATGTACACAGATAGATATTAAGTAGCAAAAACGAAGTAAAAAGGAGCTGAAAGGAATCTACTGATATAGCCCCAGAATAGCTTGCAGCAGCCAAGGTTGATCTGATTTATACCAGTTTAACAATCCTTAAAAGATGGGCAAAACCTGCTTTGCTCCAGAACAGTCTCTTAACTTCATGAAGTTCAACAAAGGGAGGTGCAGAGTCCTGCACCTAGGGAGGAATAACCCAATGCACCAGTACAGGCTGGGGGCTAACCTGCTGGAAAGCATGCTGAAGAGAAGGACATGGGGGGGTTCTGGTGGACGATAAGCTGACCATGAGCCAGCAATGTGCCCTTTGGGCCAGGAAGGCCAATGGCCAATCCTGGGATGCATTAGGCAGAGTGTTGCCAGCAGGTTGAGGAAGATGATCCTCTCCCTCTACTTAGCTCTGGTGAGGCCACATCTGGAGTGCTGTGTCCAGTTCTGGGCTCCCCAGTACAAGAGATACATAGAGTTACTGGAGCCAGTCCAGCAAAGGGCTGCTAAGATGATGAAGGGACTGGAGCATCTCTCATATGAGGAACGGTGGTGAGAGGCCTATTTAGCCTGGGGAAGAGAAAACTGAGCAGGGATCTTATCAATGTCTATAAATACATTAAGAGGGGGTGTAGAGAGGATGAGCCTAAACTCTTAGTGGTGCCAAGCGACAGGACAAGAGGCAATGGGCACAAACTGAAACGCAGGATGTTCCACCTGAATATGAGGAAAAACTTCTTTCCTGTGAAAGTGGCAGAGCTCTGGAACAGGTTACCCGGAGAGGTTACGGAGTCTCCATTCTTGGAGATATTCCAGAATTGTCTGGACACAGTTCTGGGCAATGTGCTTGAGCACTGTCACTCTGCTTGAGCAGAGGAATTGGACTAGATGATCTCCAGAGGTGCCTTCCAACTTCAACCATTCTGTGATTCTGTGTTTTTGAAGGCTATACAAGGCTTTTGAAGCACAGGCACCCACCTCTTGTCTTCTTACCTCTTAGATTTCCAGACTGGACATGTTTTCAGCAAGATTTTTAGAGAAAAAGTATGTTCTCTTTCACTGTTTTAGCTGCTTACACACTTCCAAATAGTAGTATTGAGATTTTGAAACATTTTAGCAAAACACAGCAAGGTGAAGTAGATGATAAACATTTGAATGGCTTCTATTTCCTGCAGAGGAATTCAGGGATGCCATGTTCAACCCACATTTTAAAATATTTGATTAAAAAAAACCCATAATATCAACTCTAAGCATAAGTGAAAATCGATACTTTGATTTGATTCATATATCTTACCCCATTCTCTCTTAAGTTTTGTTTTATTTTAATAGTCAAAGGGTTATAAAACCACTCAGCAGTGCTTGAATAGAAATCAGGACATTAGATATTAGGATATTAGGAGCTTGGATTAGAAATTAAGAATTGGGTAGACAGTAACACCACTGTGAGAAATCTAAATATTTAATCCCTTCAGTTTATAAGGGCCACAGCACAGAACAGTTTATTCAAAATTAATGTATAGTATATATTGTGAAACTCAAATCTGTGAAGCATAAAATAAGAAAGTGTTCAAAAACTAAAAATTGGAACAATATTGCAGGAACATTCATAAAACACTGTAGTAAATCATGTGTCCAGACCCTTGAGAAAATGTTCTAGTGAACTGTCAGATCATAAAAAGCAAGTTTCTGAGATACATGCAATTTCTCATGACTTCAATATATCATCTGGGCACATATTTAGAACAGTAACATCTGTGTTTTAAAATAATTAGATACATATGCCATTTATAATACAGTAATGATTTTTTCATAAGAGCATTTAATTTGATGAGTAAACGCAATGTAGCACAAATGCAAGTTTTAGAGCTGGATCAAGCAGCACGTGTAAACCTTTCCAAGTAGCTGCGGTTTCTTTTAGAGCTTAATGGAACATGAGTCACAGCCTGCCATTTGAGCTTCTTCCATAGCAGAGAAGTGACAAAATAACCTGGCATTAGATTCTGGGGTAAAAGAGAAATAAGGATATAGATATATAGAAAAATTACACATATTAATTAAATTATTATTTTATACTTTGTATACTTGGGCTCAAAAGCCACAGGCAAAATCATCTTATTCTTCAGAACTTTTTTTGAATCCATCATTTTTTCATGAATGTACACATCTACTTAAAAGAAGTTGAGTCCTGATCCAGTGCTCCATAAGGGCACTGGAAGTTCTTATTGACAACGATAAACTCCAACACTAAGATGCACTAGAAGTATTTCTCAGGGTGTCCATAAAATACACCTATTTCCTTAACTCTGGAAGTGTGTATGGGTGTTTGCATGCATTCATGTGTGTGGCTTTTTAGCAGAATTGCTGAAGAGTTTCACAAACTTCTATCAAATGTGGAAGTTTCTTCATCACACATGTTTTTTAACAAACATTGGCCAGGTCTAGCAAGGTGTAGGTAGAGAACCTCATAGCAGTCACACCCTGGGCCAGATCCACTCCTTAATCCCACAAAGGCCTGTAATCCACTAAGTACCAGGTCTGCTTTACTCTAATATTTTCTGACAGTTTTCCCAAATGCCTTAATTTAGGTGCCCACACATGCTCAGAAGCACTCTGTTGTAAGGAGATAGCTTCCTGTTTCACTCATGTTTGCTATGGTATAGTTTGATGCATAGCATTGTTTACATTCTGCTTAATTACTCTGAAAATTTTGCTGTATTGTGGCCCTCCTGCCTGCTTTTTCTAGAATACCCTTAGTTAAAGCACCCACTAAATTTGTAAGAGAATTAGATTATAGAAACCTCATAGTTTCCTCATCCTTAGAATATATTCCAGGTGAAAATAGTCTTCATTTCTTTTAAAGCTTTCTCAATACATACCTTGAAACCATTTAAAAATCACTCTGCATCTTTTAACATAGGTCAGAGAAGTGGAAATGAGAAACCTTTGCCAGAGTGTAGTCAGACTGCTGAGCTGTGGAAACCTGGATAACTTGTAGACCTACAGAACCTGGGAAAAAAGGCAGACTCTTTCCTAGTAGCATTGTATAGTTGAATACATACATATACAAGCCAGTGTATGAGTTGCTATAGCGTCTGGATTCCCATCTTTGTCATCTTGTGGATAAGTGTTTGGCTCCACATTGACCTGTTGTGTCCTGAGCTCTGCATCTCTGGCTGCGGAGAAGCCAGCTTCAGTAGTGGAGATGGAGAATATCTCCTCTCTTGCAACTCCTTACATCTCCTTCACAGGAATACTTAAATTAGACTGCTTAAGCTATTATTCAGGAGGTATATTGCTTCTGTATCTAGTCACTGGGAAGTGATTGGCTATTCCTACATTAGCAAATAGTGAAACTCAGTGTGATCATGCCTGTAGATTGAAAGAGATATTGCTAAGATACTAATATCCATCTCTATGTATTTCAGGATTTCTTCCTTATGATTAACTCTACTCTTGCTTCATGAAGTGAATGCTCATTAGTAGTTGGGTCGCATTGAGTTCACTCTTGGAGTGCATCATTTGGCTTAATTTCATCCACAATCATCTAGTTTCATCCAGTCAGCATACCCCAGGTAGATGGGGATAACCAAGAGAATTTCTTCAAAAGTGCAATCCTGATCTAACTAAAATGCTAGCTAATGTAACATTTTAATCACTCACAGAGGACTAACACAGGTAGCCTGCATTGCCTCTGAAATACTGCAGAATATTGGCCTAACTTGATTCAGTTGCCTCAGGAGAGGCTGCTAATGCTATTTAAATTGCCCTACGATATCCTGTCCTCTAAGTACCTATCCATTAGGGCACAAAACTCCCAAAGGTTCTGTATCATATTTGCCAGCCCCAAGTGGATGTTTCAGATACTACAGGGCATTTCAAAGGGTAGCAGATAGCTGTCTGTGAGCAACTGAATCAAGTCCTTAAACACTTACTTTAAGACGTTTGATTGCTCTTTCCCTCTTGCTTTGCAGACATTAGAAGCACCAAAGTCCTGGGCACAACTGTAGATGTTAGTCATGCTGCACTTCAGCCCTTAGTCATGAAGATACTAACCTTGAGTACTGGAGGCTAAGTTCAACAACCTCCTCCAATTGATTTAGACTACAGACAGGGATCTGGAATTCATTGTCTCCTTAAAGAGTTCCCTAATAAACAGGTAACAGAGTCTGCTGTGCTGTACTCATCTTAAAAACATTTACATAGGATCAAAAATCTCGTAGTAGTGACTGAAACATTTCCCATCAGCATACAGAAGACCAAGTATTTTAATCTGGAGCAACAATTGCCTATTCCAAATCTTAGGAATTCTAATTACTGAGATTTTTATTGTCTGGAAATAAGGACTATATATTTTTAAACTTTTTTTCTACCTGGTATAAGATAAAGAAAAAAATCTTCATAATTTTTAATGATGCTCTTGTCAGCCCTCCTCACAGAAAGGAAAGGTTCACGCAGCCAAAGTAACGCAGCCAATTGCTCTTATAAAGCAAAAAAAAAAAAAAAAAAAAAAAAAAAAAAAAAAAAAAAAAAAAAAAGAAGAAAGAAGTGTCAATGTCAGTGCCTGCATTTAAAAGAAAGGCATGTAACTTCGATCTTTTCTTTCCCCTCAAATCCCCATATCATGCAGATTAGCAATGATAGACAATCATTTGTATCAGGCCACAAAAATGAAAGGTAAGAACTACTTATGCAGAAATTAGAGCCATAAAATTTGAACATTTGTCATTTTGTCTGACAGTAGTCATGTGCCTTTGTGCTTGCAGCTGTGGTTATGGAATTTACATTCTTTTCATAGATAACTCTGCTGGTGCAAGACTACAACTACTGAAGGACAGATGGATTAGCAGAGTATATGCATAAAATATAAAAGCAGCGTGGGAGCCCACCATGCATTACAAAATCATAAATGTATGAGTTTTCCTTTTTTATTGGATTAGAACAAAGGTTTGAACACTTGGTCATATTGTTTCTGACCACTTAGAGCTAGCAATATATTTCTTTCGAATTATTTGGAAAGCACTATTATTCCTATGTATTAGAGCAGAAGGATTTTGTTTTGCTTTGTTTTATTTAATAGAATTTGTAATATTCATTATCAACGTATCATGAAATAACTCCTTTAAAAAAAGGATAGATAAAAAACTTATTCAGATTTTTCTTAAGATTTCATTTGTTAGATGATTATTCCTCTTTAGTGGTTGAGCTGGCAAAATGCAGAACCTGCATACTTGCAACATGAGCTATGATCAGTGGAGTCTGTGCATAAAGTGCAAACTTCGTTTGTATCTTATGAGCTTTTCTTTAAGTTGAATAGTTACGTTTGCTTTGCCATAGCAAGCATAAATGGTTGCATTTCACAATTTTGAATGGTGGTGGTCACAAGACATATAATTGTAAAATGTTGTAGAACACAGTTACAGTTGGGATGGGCAAAGCTGTGCAGAATCATACCCTTTATGTAGATATACTGAAAAGTTGTTTTTTATGAATTAATTCAATGAGGATTAAACCAGGATAACAAAATTGCTGAGAGATCTGTAGTCATCTCCCAAAAGTCTTGCTGTTGGTCTTTTCTTTTTAGAATGGTGATTCTGTCTGTAATAGGGTATAAATACCAATTTTTAATTAAAATATTTTTTTCAAATATGTTTCAGAGGTTATAAAACATTTTTTTCTAGGGTTAAATTTCAAATATGAAACTTCTTTGATCCCTAAGAAAGTAAGTACAAATATTTATTGTATAAATTTTCCTCTTCTATGTATAACATCAATTAAAATATGATAAAAGAGCAAAGAGAGGAAACCTCAGTTCTCTTCATTTTTTTCTTACATTGCCAGCAGGAATAAGTGCAGAGTTTACAGCTTAGAAATTACAGCTCCCCACCCCCACCAAATCCAAACCAACTGACCAATGAAAAAAATCCTGCTTAGTGACACCAAAATATTTAAAAATACATTTGCTGTATTATTTGCAAATTCTTAGCCTGTGTGGCCTAGATTGTTTTGGGAAGTTATGGAACTCAAAGGAATAGGCTAAAAACCTCCTTCATGATCATTCCTTAGCTCCCCATTTTTCAATGTAAGAGCGTTTCGTTAGCTTTCACAAGAATCCATAAATTAATTGTGAACCTAAAATGAACATTTTATTTCTATCTTTATGGTGTCTTTGTTTTTTAATCATTTAATTATGATTTTTTAATTTATATAGGCCATTTTCATCTCCTCAGAGTATAATAAGAACACTAGTTTTCCTTTTAAAGCATGAACAATAAAACTCTTTGTTAAAATAATGTGTTATTTTAAATTTAAAGAGTCCATTGTTTGTGGTTCCTTAGTGCTTATTACTTGTAATGGATGGGTAATTGTTTCCAGTAGCTTGATTTGAGACCAGAGAGCCTTTTCCAGCCTCAGATTTCTCTGGAATCCTCCTAAAAACAATATATTCAAAGTACTAAATTATGTTTACCGGATGCACTGAAAAGATGAACTTTTATTAATGATGCTGTGGAATAAAGCAGTAAAACTTTTTAGCGTGGTTGGTTGGTTTTGGGGTGCTTTTCGTATGTGGTCTGATTATCTGTCCAATTTTCAAGAAATTAATAGATTATGAAAAGAAAGATTTTTTTTTCCATTCTCTGAAAATAGTATGGCTCAGAAACTTTTGTATTAAATAGCTACATGGTCAGCCAAAGAACTGTGGAAATTTTCATTCATATTCATTAGGGTTGCTAGAACTGTGCTGTTAACTGGTCATTAGAATCACCAATATGAAATAATGCAAACAAGAAGAAAATGCTTCTAAGTTAAAAACTTGGGTACTGTTTGCCATACAGTCTTTCTTGAACCCTAAGGTTGATAAGACCTCTATTATTTTTCTTTTGGAGAGTCAAATGATTCTTCTTAACATCAGTGGTCCGTGAGCACAACACCTCTGTCAAGGGGAAGAATGCAAATAATAGCAATCTGCTTTGTGACCTATAATATAATAAGAGGAAAATGAAGATCTGTATAGGTAACTATGAACAGTTCCTTACTCCTGGAAAATATAGCACAACTTTAAAATCGGGAAAGTGGGAACAGACAAATAAACCAAGGACAAATTAACCCAGAAATACCAAGCCCTAAAATATCATATACGTATAACTTCAAGAGAAGTTCCTCTTTGCTGTCACTCATGTACAAACTCATCAGTCTGCAAGCGATGATCTAAGCATGTCAGTCAACACCAGATAACCATTTTGTCCTTTTTGTGATGAACAGAGAAATCTATATCCAGGAGAAGACAAAATGATTGAGAGTTTCCATCCATATACAAGCTTAAGTGACCTTTCCAAGGTTTCCTTTCTAGTCCAGAATGTCCTGTTTGGCACTCAGTCAGCTACTGGTGAGGTGGACAATGTCATTTTGGATTCTGTGATGCTTTCCCCTCAGTTGCTTTCCTGGGGGTGACAGGGACATACTACCATTTGGAACATGAGGGTAAATGAAAGATCTCCTATGAGACACCTCAATAGCATTATGTAAGAATGTACCATTCTGAATGCTACCGATTTCTAAAACAATGAGGTGAAAGAATAGATCTGGTTTTGTTATTTAAGTTTTCCTAGTTTTGTCCATAGAAAGCATAAACAAATTCTCTGCTGAGATTTGCATAAGGTATAAGGGCAGATATGTTGCACAGATGCCTTAGTGACAGAGATGCCAGAGAACTGTAGTCTCAAAGCTCTTAGAAAGTACTGTTTAAAACAGTAAGTTCTAGGAAGAAGAACCGGCTAGCACTAATATCTTGTTTTATACCATGCATTAAATGTAAGAAGATTCAGCGTTAGCAAAATAGCAAATGTTATGCTATTTACCCTAAATGGATACAGTGAAATAGCAGTTGAGACACGTATTCTCCATGAATCCTATATTGAATGTGCTTGGTTTACAAATGTTTCTTCCCTAATGCTGCCTTCCAGATGATAGGCACTATGCAGGGTAGACGTTTGCATTTCAATAATCCTCAGCTTGTTCTTAAGGAAAAAATCCATTAACCAGCAAGATGTAGCCAGATGTAACTCTCAGACTCTCCTGTATTGGTGAGATTGCAGTGATAGAAAGAGCCTAGACATTCTGTCAGCACCTGTGGTGACTCTATAGGATTTGTAGTTAAGGATGGCTAAAGTATGGTAGAACTGCATTTTAAGAGGTTAGTAAGATTCTATTTCTTCTATGTGTAAAAGATGCTACTGAATAGTAAGGAAGAAGAGCAAATTTCCACATGAATTAGAGAAATGCTCTTTCAGTTATTATAGATTTTAAGACATTGCAAAAAATCAAAGTAGTTGAGGATAAAGAGGTTGTTTTAACGATTTATTCTTAAACCGAAAGTTTTTTTGCCATTGCCTACACCTTATAGTATAGCCGGTTACATAGTAAGTCTAACAGAATTTCCAGTAGCACTCCCCAAAGAATATATTTTTTAGAAATGCCAAAAAATACAATGACGGCACCCAATAATCTCTAAGCAGTCTTTAATATTTTTGTATCATGTAATAGGATCTGGAGATTCAATCTGTAACTTCAGCAGTTGCTTGGAGAAAAAAGTTTCTATAGTACGCTGGATGAGTGATTTATTTTAGTATACTATCTAATCCTTTTCAGTCTCTTTTGCTGTAGGCCCCAGGGAACTTTTATTTCCAGCACTTAGAAACACAAAAGAGATGTGCTTTTAATCAGAAGAAAGAAAGTCCCATATATTTTTTGTTCTTATTTAGATGTTCCTGGAACTCACTAAAGCTGACTAACTTGTTTTTGAGTTGTTTTAACCTCTTGATCTCAATGACGGCTTATGCAGGAGAACTGTATAGACTAATTACACAATATGCAATG